>NW_026852927.1:0-56276 GCF_026571515.1 Ruditapes philippinarum
GACCCATACCTTGCTGCAGTTTTTCCCATAATACGGATTGTCGCATTCTGAAGGTATGTTATAACATATGTTAACTTTAAAGCATATATTATAGCATATATTAACTTCATATTGTCTAACAAAAAAAAACTATAATAATGATATTTATTTGTGGAAATTGTTTCCAAAATTATTTGATTTTCGAAATTATTTTTGTTGTCTTCATAAAATGTTTTACAATTTCATGTCGTACCTTTGCATATGTTGCCATTAGTCATTTGGTATCCAATGTCACATAAACAGTCAAAACTTCCATAAGAATTTTCACAATATGAATTTTCTTGGCATATTCCTTCATTAATACATTCATCAACATCTTCAGTGCAATCAGATCCATTCCATTCCTTGGCGCATATGCAATCACCAGTTTTAGAATCACATCTCTCAGAATTAGGCACATGACAAGAACAATTATGTCCACATTCAAATCCGTATGTCCATTTTTCACAGTCTGTAAAAATATAATACTTTGCTCGTACATTTTAATTCAAATTGTTAAAAGTCAAACATTAAGGGCCTCTATTTTATATATTGTAAGGTTAAACAGGAAGCTTTTCTACTCACCAACGCAAGATTTCCGATCAGTTACGTTTAGATAAAATCCGATCTCACATGAACAGATGAAACCTCCGTATGTGTTATTACAATTGTGATCACATGTGTTGTTCTTTTTGCATTCATCAACGTCTGTAAGAAGGAATAAATGGAGCATTTTAGTCCTGGACTCAAAATGATTTTTAAGCTACTATCCAACACACTGTAATTTTTGGGCTTTTTAAACTAAAATGTCATCAAAAGATAAAATGTCACCGCAGGCTCTTACATTTATATGGAACTAGATTATTAAAACATGTCTTTACTGACAAAAAATATTTTTGTAAAGTATTTGCAATGTTTAACCTGCCGTTATTTTAAGCCGTGGCAACGTTTTATTTTTTAAATATTGACTTATTTGACCAGCACAGCCGTTACCTGGTTGCAAGTCGGCCAGTTGGTTGCGGATAGAACTATTGTACGCTTGGTAAGGTTTTTGTCCTGCAGTCGATTGCTGCACAATACATCATAGAAAATTATGTCTATAAAAATGTTGAACTGCATATATTATTTTGTTATGAAAGAAAATATCAACAAAGCTGAGCGATGTTTACTAAAAGCAGACGCAAGCAATACAAAATGTGCTTAACTGGCATAATAGAACATTATTATTATAGAATAATAGTGGCAGTACGAGTATTCTAGTATTACCTTGGCAATCACCTGCCGACATGTGGAAACCAGAGAAACATGCACATTCGTAGCTACCGGGTAAATTTAAACATTTCTGTCCGCAACTATTTGTCTCATTATCTAAGCACTCATTGAAATCTACAATAACAAAAAAATCATTAAAATATATATAAAAAACTTGATCTGACAATGAATATGTAATTCACGTCCATTGCATGATTTAATATTTTTCAATGTGTTATTATTAAAATTATATTGAGTATTACCTGTGCAAATCCCACTTTGTTCTAGAAAACCATCTCTACATATGCACTCATATGAACCAATATTGTTTCGACAAATTGAATAAGCCTTAAAATCACAAATACTGCTGTTGCTTGAACACTCATTTACATCTTCCGAACAATCTTGTCCCTGCCATCCCTAAATTAGACAACAACAAACCTTAGTTAGTTGTATATAGCATGCAATGGAAACATGAGGTAGCTTTGAAAAAGGAGTAGAATAAGTCGATACTGCTTTACGGTCCTCAAATATGTAACGAATATATGTCAAGTTCTTATTCTTGTCAGTTATGCATCAAATATTACGAGGCAAGTAGACGGATTCTCAACAAGAAAGACATTCCCTTTTAAGAAAATGACTGTTGAATAACAATTTAACATGGAACCAAGTAAGTATATATTTTTACATAACACAACAACTGTCGAGTGTTTTTAATGGCATGACGGTCATTATTCAATTTATTAAAAATACATTGTACCTTTTATAAAATGTAAAGGAATGTAATGTTAAACTTTTATACAAATAACATTAGCAAAATACCTGATTACAAGTACATGAGCCTGTCTCATGATTACAATCTTCAGTGTTTTCAATATCGCAAGTACATTCGCGTGCGCAGTCCTCTCCGAAATGACGACTATCGCATTCTTAAAGATATACATGTAATGGTTGATATTATAGATATCCGTGTGGTCTATATATATATATATATATGTTGACAAAGAAATCTAATACAGGTGTAACACTGTCAAATTGTTGCATATTTAAAACTAAATCGGCCTGCCAAAGGATTTTAAAACATTTATTCTTGTTGGAGTAGCTGACATTTCAATACTTTTTTTGCATTCTCATCATGTTATTTTTTTCAAGAAATAATGCATTTCAAACATACATAAAGAATACAACTTTAACAAACCTTCGCATCGTGTAGCTCCTGTCTTTACATAACCGGTCTTACATTTGCACACGTAACTCCCTTCTGAGTTCAGACATTCTGATTTAGTTGGACAAGCAGTATCATTTAAGCATTCATCTACATCATCTTCACAATTTATACCCTCCCAACCGGATTTACATACACACGTTCCAGTTGCAGGGTCACACCGTTCAGAGTTTGATTCGTCACAAGAACAATCTGATTGGCAATCGAAGCCATACTTCCATGCTTCACACTCTATGAATAAAGGTTTTAATGCTGGTGTTTATCCACAATATTGCGGTTTTGAAAATCTACGCAAGTATCAATATCATTCAGGAAAGCTAAAGCTAACATCTATCCAGTATTAGATATTTGAAATTATATTTCTGATCATAATAAAATTCCTAAGGCATCGTAAACAAACTATAGGATACACTTAAATCAGTTTGAGACTATCTTAGAAAGTTATATAATTTAAAGCTTTGGTTGTTATGATACCTTTGCATGTTATGTTATCATCTCGTAACTGGAACCCTGTTTTACAACTGCATACAAAACTGCCGGCAGTATTATTGCATAAATGGTCACATGGCTGAACACTTGACAGGCATTCGTCAACATCTAGTATAAGATTTGATGGTACAATTCAATTAGCAAATTTTCGATGTAATGAACAAAGCAAGAAAGTACATATTTTTATTCGAAACTCAAAGTATCATTATAATATTACTTACAATAGTAATCTTTATAAACGATGTATGACGCTTTTATGGCGTTTATTATCAAATATAATGACATAACATACAATTTTATTATTATAAAGCAAATCAACCGGTTCGTAATATTCAACATGATAGGAAACGTTAATAATTCCAATCTTTTTCTATAATTTTCAGTCTCGGAAAATTTTGTCTGTCGGACCATGTTACTTGTCAACATAAAATATTGTATTTGCATTAATAAAATCAAATCAGATTTTTTCTTTTTAAATATGTATTAGACAATTATATTGCATGAATCTTGTCATGGTGCAATCAAATGTACTATTACTCATAAGTCTAGTTACCAGCATATTTGTGTACATGATAAGATAAAATCAGCGAGTTAAATTTTAAATAGATTTAAAAGAAATATATTTTATTGCAAGAATCAACGTTTCATCAACCATTCCTTCATATAGATTAGTAAGAAAACAGGTTAAATCTAACGAGAAAGAAAAAGAGATCTTTAAATTGATGATAATCGATGAAAAAAGGCCATATGTAGTTAATAAAAACGTTGTAAAAAGTACAAAATATTGTTATATCATTTTTGACAGAATTTCTCAAGCACTAATCATTTATCTCAATTTACAATCAAACAAACGTATAGTTCTAACGTCATGTTTAACGTTATAAATATGGATGATAAGCCAGAAAAACATGACTGCGTTCGTGACTAATAAAAAATGCCTATTTAAAAATATAATAGATTTATATGTTGGTAACATATTACCTTCGCAACTATCTCCACTCGGTTGAAATCCTTTCGAACATGTACAACTTACTGTCCCATTATCCATGTAACATGACGCATGCGCGGGACAAGTCTTGCTTTGGTCTTCATTACATTCAGTCTCCGCTAGAAACAAATATAGACTATTATATTCATATATTCAAAAATGTATTTTGCAAATATTTTTCTCTTTTTCCTCTTTTTTCTGTCCGATTTAAAATTATTATTTATTCTGTTTCAAAATGTTATGGGTTTGTGGAATAACTTTATATAACTTCAATATAAACTGCAAGTTGTATCATGCGTCTGTTAAATTGTTTTGTATTAAATGTATATAATCAATTTATTGAAATAAATCTATGTTGAATTCATTGTTTTCCTCATTCTTGTTTGAAGCATATTGTATGCCTTATATATATTTGTAAATATTTTGTAATGAAATGCGTTTGTATTGTTATCTCTATTTTTTCATTTTCGTAAGTACTGAATAATGATATAACAAAAGAAAACAGATACACGCTTTTATTTATCTAAGTTCCACATATGATTTTAAAGCGCTGACATCATACAAAATGTAGCTTTGATCGTGGTGTTCTGTTAACTTTACCTTTAATTTCAATTTGCTCTTTTGCAAGACTATAAATCATACTTACGATTTAAAATGAGAACTTACGTCTACAAGTTTTTCTATCAGACAACTGAAGCTTGAAGCCTTCCTCACATGAACATAAATAACTGCCGACGGTGTTTTCACAAATTTGACCACAACCATGTCTACTTGTACATTCATTGACATCTGTTAATAATTTCATTTTAATTATCTTATTTTTAACAATCAAATATAATACGACTAATCTTAAAATTAGTTTGCCAAAAAAGAAATTATAATAAAGCATTATAATAAATAAGAAATAAATATGACTGTGCAGAAATAAGACATTTTTAAACAGTGAAATGTATATTAACAGAATGTTAATCATTCCTAACTTACTTATTCCACAAACTCAAAGAATTACCTATACATTTTCCATTTTTAAGTTGAAAGCCATTGTGACAGCTACATGTGAAGCTACCGTTTGTATTCATACACTGTTGGTCACATGAGTTTAGTTGTAAATCAGAGCACTCGTCAATATCTGGAAACATCGAAAGAAAATAACAACGAGTTCTTATTTTTATTTTTGAATAAATAACAAATACTATTTTGACACTAAAACATAAATCTAAAAATGCTTAAATCGTAAAACAAATGCTTTTTAACTATAAGTAAATCAAGCAAAATATTTGCATCATCTGCATTTGCATTAAAGATTACATAAAAATGACACATTAAATTACCCAGGCATTTCCCAGTGCTATTTTCATATCCGGTTTGACATAAGCATGTGGCACTCCCCAGAAGGTTAACACACATTGTATTTTGGGCAGCACAATAAATTTGTCCTGTTTCACATTCGTTGATATCGATATCACAATTATCACCAACCCATCCGTGTTGACATACACAACCTTAATACGTAGTTCAAAACATTTTGTTTTTGTTAAAAAGGAAAATCGTGTAGTAAATGCATATCATATCTAACTTTAATTGTAATGAATGAACACTGTTATTTTTTAGCTTAACTGTTCAAATATTTATGAAAACTTAAATTTTCGTTTAACATCAACAATTTAAATAAATGATAAGTTGATAATTGACTCCCACGGCTAGTGCATCGGAAAAAAATCACTGAAATATTTATTGATAAGATCAATTTGTCGTTTTGAGATGAAAACCTTATGTTAACAGTTAATATATCAATAGCACATAACTTACCCTTTATTTTATCACAAAATCCATTAAGACAGCTGCATTCATGCAAACAGTTCTTGCCATAGTGATAGTCATCACATTCTATTATTAAACAAATTGATAAATAGTATTTACATTTCGAATTCACATTTATTGACTTATATTCAAATCTATATAGTTCTATAAGCATATAAAATGATAATTCATAATACTCACTGTTTATTTAATTGCACTTCGTGACAAATCATCTGTAATTACTTGTCTTACTGTCTTGGAGTCAGATAAATATTTTTAAAAACATAGATTGATTATTTTCGTTTGTTAGGAGATGATTTGACCGCATTTTATATATCACTGTGGCGCTTAAAATTAATTCATACTCCTATTGGACTATAATATTTGATACCGTGCATTAAACAAAGATATGTTCAATATTTACCTTTAAAGGAAAACATAAAAATAATCATGATTATTCAATTATCTTTAAAAAGGATAAAATGTTAACTAAGGTAATTGTGAATAAATAAAAAAGAAAGTTGAAACACCTGAGCAAGTTCTGCCGTCATTTTCAAGTTGTGTACCAACTGGACACTCACAATCATACGACCCAGCCGTATTTATGCACGTAGCATTGATATGGCATTTATTGTCGGCATCATTCTCACATTCATTTATATCTGAAATATCAAGTGAAATGATAATAATGATGAAACAACTGTCCTTAAAAACAACGGTTTTCTATCAATGAATTATTTTTCTTTTCATTGTTTAAGATATTTTTATTAGAATGTATGAAATATTTGTAATCTTTAGTGGTTCAGTATCCACATCAAAGTGTTTATAATGTAACAGTATATAAATATTATGCCAATAAAGGCTGGGCAACGTTCATGAAACACATCCGAGGTTAGTATTCTAAAGTAGAATCATACTATGTATGTACATGAAATAATTTCATTTCATAAGCAAAAGCATTAACCGAATGAAATTGGTAAAAGGTACAGTTTAAAAGGTGAAAATCTAATAACTGTTTAAAAACAGAACACTTTTCATTTCTTATGAAAACTTATTTTGATAAATTTAAACTTTTAAAACCACTTGCCTAGTGTTTTTTTTTATTTGTATATTATTTGTTATTCATGTGGCAAATGGGATATACAAGAGATACAGTGTGATTGAAATAAGTATGAATCGAAGCACTAGCCGATGATTATATTTATGTCCGCAAGGTTATATTTCTCAGTATATCCCGATAACAATTTGTAAAACGAATTAATTTATGAAGACCCTGATTGTTATGACATCTTCGTGAGAAAACCCAGCACTTTGAGACTATTTTCTCCAAAGAAGCGCGGGAAAGACGGAGGTAAATAAGGTGATGTCAGCCGTTCAACAATACGGGAACGTTGCACAATATCCAGAGAACGCACACATATAGTAGAAATACATTGTCAATTGAGCGCGCGTCGGGTTTTCATAATATATACGGCATCTTAATTCAATTGTTTTGCTTAACATTGTGTTATAATTATTACATAATTAAGTACAGTCTTAGTGTTTTACCTGAACAAGTTTCTTCATCAGGATCCAACCTGAAACCTTTCATACAAGCACACGATGCATCTTCACTTTCCAACACACAGAAATGTGAGCATGTCATGTTATTGATACTCAAGCATTGATCAGAAACTGGAAATATTGTTAGAAAGTAAACCTTTATTTGATAAACAAACAAAATTTTTATGAAACTCATAATGAATCATTAAACATGTTAAAATTATCTATTGTTCTAAATAATTATTGTTACTTATAAGACAGTCCAAGACATTTTATCAAACAGTTTTTATTTTAAATGCAAATATTATCGAATCAGATATGGATCCCTGACAGCGGCGAATCAAGCACAGTTTTTGAGTTTTGACTCTTTCATATTAATTATTAAAACGTAATTGTAATTAGTATGTTACTATCAATATGTTGAACATATGTCAATAATATGTCTTGGCACTTGTACAAATAAGACAATCGAATCAATAAATAATGCATTAAACATATACGAAACATAAATAAAAGCTCCGATAAAATGTCTGTAAAAAGCAACAACAGAAAACAAAAGATGTCCAGTATTTTCCATTATTTGAAATGTAGATACATTGTGAATAAAAACAGCAATTACATTTAGCGCAAGTACGTCTATCATCATTGAGAGAGTATCCTAAATAACAGAGGCAGGAATAAAAGCCAGCCGGATTATTTATACATCTTTGCTCACACTTGTCTAAACCCAATGCACATTCGTCTACATCTACAAAATAAACGATATAAATATATAGGAAATATGCCTATATTAAACTATAACACAACACGGATCAGTTTTATCCACTTAAATATTTATCCGTACCGCAGTAATCATTAGAAAAAGAACACAGTTTCTGTCAGCACAACCTTATCTTTATTACTAGAAATTGTAATTTACATTGTATTACTACAAATCACAACTGTGTCAGATAATCGATTTTTGGCTCGACGTCTAGGAGGTGATGCCTTTATTTACTTGTAAGCAAGTGGTACAGAGATCAAATCGAAGGAACAACAGGATGTCTTTAGAAACATTTGTATTTTTCTGTTTGAATTTGAATGGTTCTAAAGGAAGGCTGGATACAAACAATTGCAGTTGATATTTTTCAAAACAATAGACAGATTCGATGGCCTTTAAAGTTCGCTTATTTGTTCATTTATAAATTTAATTGTTTCTCAGATTTTATATAAACATTGAAAACAGATATTTTACGTCTTCAATAATAATCATTTTGTCATAAATATTTTCTCTTGACCGAGTAAAATCAAACAGCTGTATTTAATATACAAACAATATCATACAACGTATAATGTTACGACATAACGGGGACATTTTCGATTTCGACCTGGTTGTTTTACATGAGAACAAACTAATTAAAGACCAAGTTAACATGACGAATAAATTGAAAATATGGTAAACGTCAGTTTGCTTTCCTGCTTCTCATATATGCATTTCTTGGGTGAATAATAATTGATTAGACTAATAATAGAATTCAAATACTCTAAGCGTAAATTCTGTAGAAAGTACCTGTGCAGGATGTTCCATTTAGCCTGGTATATCCGTCTCTGCATTTGCAGGAATAACTTCCCACAGTGTTTGTACAATTCTGCTCACAATCATTGAGCTGTGGATCAGTGCATTCGTCTATGTCTATAAGAAAACAAATTACTAATTAAATAGTATAGTCATGGAGAGACCCTCAAATTAATAGCAAAATAAACATTTTTTTGTTGTTGTAAATTCAATACAATAACCGTCACAAACATTGTTTAGTAGAAAGTAGTTGAACTGCAGATAGTAGTTGCACTACTTTGAAATGAGAAAAAGTTCTAAAATTTAGACTCATGTCTTGCATATATAGGATATTTGGATTTTGAAATTTTAAAATATAATAGTTAAATGGGTTAAGGTAGAAACAATTGTAAGAAGACTTGTCATAAAAGGCAGTGCTTCATTTTCAGTATAATATTCTGATCTGCGTTATAGGATAACTGTGTCTACAAAAGCTATTCTTTTAAATATATCTCACGTTAAACATACCTTTACACTTTTGGTCATCTGTCAGTTGATATCCAGACCGACAGATGCATGTATAAGAGCCTAGACTATTGACACAAGTTTTCAATGGATCATCACATTGATCTACAGTTGCAACACATTCATTAATGTCATTATCACATTTTTCTCCCTGCCAACCATGTTTGCAAATACAACCTTTAATTGGGTCGCATCTGTCTGCACCACGGCCTGTACATACACATTTGTTTGCACAGTTGTCTCCCCAAAAAGGAACAGCACAAGCTTCAATAATAATTGATAAATATGTGTGATTGGATGACAGTCATATTGATTTTAAGAAAATCAATTAAAAAGGTTTATTTTATCATGCAGTTAGTAAAGACTATTTCTACAAATAAAGATAACACCAATAAACGTCTTAAAATATCATTCCATAACTACAACACAAAACTATGTGGTCCTTTTATTGTAAGCCAAAGTAAATGGGAACATGACGAATGCTTAACTAAATTAATGGAATCGTATATATAAATTAACTCAAAAAACAGTAATGACAAAAATGTATTTACTTATGTATTTATTGCAAAAAGATTGAGATAAAAAACAACAAACAAACAAAAAAACGACATTTTGTTATCAGCTATTGTGAAATACAATTTTCATACCTTTACAAGTAGTCGAACCGTAAAGCTTATATCCGGTAAAACAAACACACTCAAAACTTCCATTTGTATTAACACAGTCATGTGGACAAACACCTCGGTTGCATTCATCTATGTCTTAATAGGAAAAATATTTCAATTGATTAATTAACGTTTTGTTCGTTCCAAAATGAAATAGTATAATATAAATCAGGATCTAATAATGAAATAACATATTTTATTTTGTAATACAATTAAAGCTAGTAGTAATTGATCCAATGACTGTACAATGTATAATGCCAACCCTTTTTATACCTTTATTGACTGTTAGTCTTGCCTAGTTTTTTCTTTAAAATCGGGTGCAAAACAATTCCTGATATTGGCTTTTAGACTTTCATAATGACGTCGTTTGAACGACGTTTATACAGACTTTTAAGGAAAACGAAACGAAGAATGTAAAATTGTAGTTCTTTAGTATTGTACTTTCTCTTACTGGTTTTATGGCTTTGTAAGATTTAAATGAGGAATCTTTGACAGCTTAGAAGTTATACTCTGGACTCACAGTATTAAGCATTTTGAAGTACCGTATCATAAAGGGGGATAATTTCCAAATTCTGCAAAGTAGGATTATGATTCCAAGACGCTAATAATACTCTGGTTGCTATTGCCATGATATCATTAAACCTGTCCAATTGTTTAATTAGTTTCTTTTATAAAGGGCGATATTTTAAAATATAAGTAATGGAGATGATCGCTGAAACTGTATGAAGTGGCAGATGATATCATAAACAGTTAAGATAAGCTTTGATAATAATAAATAGTTATTATAACGGGAGATTCATAAGTTAAGCGAGGCGGAACTATGTCTCCGGTACTTCATTCATCTCTACACTGTGTTAAATTTATATCAATTTCATTTCATAGTTTTCAAGCTATCTTCCGAAAACTAGTGTAACGAACGGACAGACGTTTTGGATTTTGTGACGTTTAATCCCAACGTAGTGTTTTTGTTCTACATAAGCAGTACAAAAGTAATGATTTAAGTATTTTTAATACATAAAAATGTATATGAGCTTCTTGAATACTTTTATAAACTACATACGACGACGGACAATTTTACACTTATACTGATATAAGTTTTAAAAAAAGTAACAAAGGCTACAACTTTTGTATTTGCAATACCCCTTATGACGTGGGAATCGTTAACTTTTGTCTAAATCAATAGAAATGCATTGAAACCTTTAATCCTGAGATAAGGTGTAGGGCAGCATTTATACTGATATAGGCTTTGGAAATGTTTATACTGGTATAAACTGCAAAAAAAGGTCTACTGCAAAATATTTTGAAATGTTTATTAATATGTATTGCTCTTCAACTCTGCCAAAACGGATCTTTATTCCCTATGTTATTGAAATATTGTTCGATTCTTTGCAGAGCTATGACCGTAAGAATAAACCCAACGTTATTATGTGTAACCCATTATATATTTTCATGATAAAAAATAATTCTTCTAGTTATCTCTGTAAGTTCTTCAAAATTTACAAAAGTAACTAAATTTCATCAGAGGTGTAATCAATTTACCTTTGCAAATTGTTTTTGTTTCATCGAGTTCATATCCGACAGTACAGAAACATTCAGGCTTTCCATCAATTTTCCTACAACCACTTGTGCCAATACAAGCTTTCTTTTCTGAGTCAGTGCAACTTCCCTCATCTAAATAATGCATTTATTAGTTTTAATAAATATTATCAATTAAACTCAATGTTTACGTTTATGGACTGTGTAAGCAAGTATTTTGTATCCAAATAATGTATTGGATACTGATTAGAAAAAAGAATTTTGAACGAGGGTACTTGTGATTTTATAATGTAAGAAATAAGATAGTTGATTGCGCATACTTTGGTATAACATTCCCAATCAAGCATCACTTGGCAGATTCTGAGAGGAACGAACGTAAAATGTTTTATATGATTGATGGATTTCGAGTGAATTTTACTATTTCCGCTTATATTGCAATACCCATTTTTTTTTCTCTCTCTCTCAATACTCTTTACTCTTTAAACGTAACTTCAAGCTGTTAAATAATCCAAAAGGCAATATAAAAATAGTTTACCGGAAGTTTCTATGCATGTCCATGTAGAAGAATCAAATTTGAACCCCGTAAAACATTGACACGAGAATCCTCCTTCGTTGTTCACACATTCATGCGTGCAATTATGTAAGGCTACGTCACATTCATTGATGTCTGAAAAATGTCTTGTTATAAATTTATTACCGTAAAAATATTTTGCTGGTAACAGATCTCTACAAGCTCAATTTTACAAACACAAAATATTGTTTGTTCAAGGATATATGAATATATAGTTATTTAATTTACTTTTAACAATGCGTCTTGGTACAACTATGAATTACTGAATATTAAAGTTTATTTCTCGAAACATTTTATTATTTGCTCTAGCATTTGCCTATAGTTTTATTCTATCGTACTCGAAGTTAATGAACTCCTTTCCAGTACCTTTACACTTGCTTTTGTTTTCACTATCCACCTTATAACCACCTCTGCACATACACTCAAAACTTCCTTCTGTGTTAGTGCAGACTTGATCACAAATATCTTCATTATCTGCACATTCGTCAACATCTTAAAGAGATTATTCCAAATGATGGTGTTTGAGATTGAAATAAAATTAATCGTAAACATAAATGAAATTCGTGTCTTGTTTGCCAAAACTTTAAAGTACAAAATGACAAGTAAACAATATCAGTACAATCGGTGAATGAATATGAACATCTCAATTTTAGCTATGACTCTTTCAACCCCCTGTCCTAAAAACAACAATAAAAAGACAGATATTATTAACAAAGAATATCACCTTTTCTTTTTGCACTAACTTTTTACCCCAATGAATAACGGTATAATGAGGGAAAGGCGCACACTAGTTTTAGCCCCAGTGTTTATCAGAGTCCGCTCCAATGCGTATCAACACACTAAAAATCAACAAAGGTTGTTAAGAGAAAGAGTGAATAAATTCTCGTCTTTTCTATATGAATCCCGTTGAGATTCTTTCAATAATGAGAAAATGTTTTAAAATGTTATCAATAAGTTTAATAATTACATTTGTTGAAAGTCATGAAAATATATATTTTTATAAATTGCTTTAATGTAAAGCGCAATTTTAAGTGCAACACTTAGGTGATAAATACAAAAGGTACCTTTGCATTCGTTTTCGGTATCTACTTTATAACCTTTTGGGCACGGTCCACAAGTATATGTCCTTTTTTGTTTTTTCTGCTCGTCAGCTGTAAGAGACTGACAAGTTCTTTGTAGTGAACATGGATTTGCTGCGCATCCGTCAAAATCATTCTCACAATCGTCTCCTGTGAAATAATTCAGACAATGGTAACTGTTGTTAAGTTAGTGGTGATTTTAGTAATAAAAAGACTTAACCATTTATAAAAGCACAATGATAGTTTTATTAAATAAAAAAGATCATGAAGGTTACAAAATAACAAGATGATTAGTTTGAATATGTCAGGGCAAATTGTTACAGAAATTATATTTTACAATTTTTGTTTGTGGCTAGATTATATTTTCCACTACAAAAAATCTCACCTTGATATTCCGGCTCACAAATACATTTTGCATATTTAAAATTGTCTACACCAAATTTATCCTCACGTGCTTTATTGCTGCACACGCCATGACCATTACACAGTGTACAAAGAACGATATTTAACACGAAACTTGGTGATGAGCGACCATGTTTGTTTTTCGTTGCGATGCTGCGTTATTAGAAAGTGTTTATAAAATGTGTGAAAAAATATTGTTTGTATAAGTTCTAGAGTATTCATTATTTGATGTTACATTGTAAAATGCCTTACACAATTAAAGAAATAATTAATACTCATAACAATAAAATAACAGAAAATACACATATTTATTCATTATGTATCAATAACTTACTTTAACGGGCAAATTATTACCAGTTAGATCATTAAAATAGTATCATAAAATATAAAGAAAAAACGTTTACCGAATTTAATGGTTATGGAGATCGGAACATATTAACTGTAAATATCATTTGTACTTATATTTATAGGGTTTCTGATCAGATATATGAAATATACAAATGCTATGCATAATATATACCGGATCTTTACAGGGTCATCGCTTTTTTGGAAGTATGTGACTGTTGAAGATGAAATATTTATCTTTGCATCAACATTGTTTTCTAGGAAGTAGACTTCATCATCCGAATCAAAATTTATGCGGCAGTTTACATTTTGACCTTTCGTAGCATATATGTCCTCACATCCGGAAAGTGTAGGCACTGTAATTTCTGGAATTATATATTAACGTTTGATAAAAGAAAAGCTAATTAAGAACATGAAATCTGTACTACTTTCGCATAACATTATGGAGATACCTATTTTATACATATAGTAAATAGTCATTTATCAATAAAATGAAAGTAAAAAGTGAAAATCGATAACAATACCGAGTTCAGCCGTAGTAGAGTCTGACTCCCCTCTGATGATGCTTGTTTGATGAGCTATTTCCATTGTCCCAGTAAATACGAGGTCGAAAATACATTCGATATTTTGTGAGCCGTTACAAGCTTTTTCCGCTTCCAATATTTTGTCAGGATCAGCTTCATCAAGAAACCGTGGAATATACGAGTCATTATGGAAATCAAAATGCGACTTGCCGTCTTCATAAATAAATACAGAATCATTTGAATTGATCGACCCTTAAATTAAAAAAAAATGGCTTGAATCATAAATAGAAATAAAAATAAGTTTAATATGCTTTTACAATTTCTTAAATTAAACATGTTCAAATAATAGATTTACACCATATTATGTATAAATTACATTTTGCTAAAGAAAAGTCATAGGACAATGGGGTTCACGAGCTAGCAATGGAAGATTTATAACTCTCCCATGCAACGACTTAGTATTTTTATTCTCAAGACTCGAGACTACGGAAAATCAAGGAAACATTCTAACATCGAGACTAGCTGTATGACAACTGTTTCTGAAGTTTCTGAACAACACGTAGCATGTATATGTTAGTGTTCATCCGTGCTGTTCTACAGAAATTAGAAACTTCGACGGGAGCGATAGCGACAGGAGAATGTTTCTAATTTCTGTAGAACAGCACGGATGAATACTAACATATTTAGTGTCAAGCTTTATTTTGCCTCACTATCATTCACTTTATTACGTCACTATGCGTACAGTCGACTATGGACGGAATTCGATATAGTATCGACTTTTGTTCTTCTATGAAAATTAACGCACAGAAATACAGCGTTTTCATTGGATGACAAATAAAGTTGGACACTAAATCCAGATTTAGTCTGTAAAAGCTTCTATGAAAAGTAAGGACGTCAAAATATTTCACAATAAACAATCGTTACGATTATAACTAAGCGTGTACAATGTTCATCTTATGTGCAATGACTACACTCTTTTATAATAATTTAGGACATACATGTCTTTCCGTATTCAAAAACCTCTCGTTCCGTAAGATTTCCTTGGAGGACAGTTCCATTTGGCATTGTAAAGTCATTCTCGGGATTACCATCATTGTTTCCCAATAATCCAGTCGTCAGCCCATGTAATACCTTTGGCACCCAGGTGTTTAAAGAAAGCATTTCTACGCTCACGGATATAGTCAGAGAGATACCTGCAATTTCAATTCATCAACAAGAAACATTATTTCAATCTCATAAGTAACATGGCAGCTCGCCTAAAACAAATGGTTTTAATTCATGTTTTTAAGATAAACTTTGGTTTATATATCAAATAAATAAAAATGTACAACTGTCAGAAAACAGGCACTGCACGGATTTGTCAAACCAACTATCAATCAAAAGCTCAAATAATTACAAATTATTGGAAATAAAACGTATCTCTATAACATAATTAAAGTACTACTGGACGGTTTAGAGATGTAAACAAAAGAAGGATTTGTCTAATGAAATAATACTCAATTTTTTTACCACTTGTTGGAAATAAAACGCTGAGAGTATCATCCCTTTTTGAAATAATCAAAGTCCCTCCTCCGGACGGTTCCTCAGGAATATAAACAAATGGATTTTCTGGATCAGTATTTGCATAGAACTGGCTGGTAATGTCAGCTTTGTTTGCGTAAATAATCATACCTAATAAAGAATAAAGCCATTTAATGCATTGAACGAGGATCGGACGAACATAACGTTAATGGATAGAAGAGTTTTTCATTAAATGATTTAAAAAGGGTAAATTGGCGATTGTTAGGCATCATACACATTCTATTTACAAATTACTTTTAAAGCATGTCACATGAGCATGGCTGTAATGATTGCTTTTAGACAATTTTTTTTTATTTTTTTTTCTTATTTTGAAAAAGATTCTAATATATAGCTAAAGAATATTGTAAGCTTCGATAGATATCCAAAGTATATAAAGTTATAATTGGTAACACTTCTAACTCACTGTTGTATATAAGTATCAATAATTGACATAGTAATGTACATAAATAAATTACGTAATGAATAAGTGAATAAGTGTCACGTAATCATTTAATTCTAAGTCAAAAGTCAATTATTTTAATCTTTGTCACAACCCGGCAGCCATCAGCCGATTTTGTTAAAATTCTAGGTATCCTTATGAATCTGATAAGATATTGGATGTATCTAATAAAAATATGTTCATTACTGTTGAATATTAATAGAAAGTTATTGCATGCTCCATTCGATACGAAGAATCGCATTTGTTAATATAACCTTATTGATTTATTCGACTGTTTTTTTTTTTAAATTATTTTTTTTAAAATCTTAACCAATTACTTTTGACGAGTAAATTTAATATATATAAGGTAAAACTGTTCAAGATATTTTGATATCTACATTCTGTTATTCTATTTACTATTTCTTAACAGCAGAAACGTCAAAATGAGGTGCTCAATCTAACGCAAATACCGTGTAATTCAGGATCGGATTAATCAGATTGCTCGTGCGCTGTGGCATATGCTCATCAGTAGCAATTCTCCGAATGTTACATTTTATATTTTTATTTCTAGCGTTATAAGTGAACGACCTAAAATGTTAATTTCTCTTTAATAATATTACGTGCAAATTGTTAATGCTGTAAAGCATAGAACAGCCACTCGGTAAACAGCTGCGTAATTATTAATTGCTATGTTTCGGTTAACATGTAATTATTTAGGTTGCATACTGTGTAACGTTTTCTGAAATTTTCATTTGCATTTAAAGACTTGAAATATTTATGACATCTTGTAACAGTGAATTTAAAGTTTGACTTAGATTATACGAGTATAGATTTGATGAAATAATTATTGTTAGAATTAAATAATACCCTCGAAATTGCTATGTATATCCTAAGAAGTTAATGACATAACTAATTGCTAAGTGGTTAAAACAATTTGTACAAACAGTAAAATAACATGATAGTTTGTTTCGGAACGTTTTATTCTGGTCATGTATATCAATTAACATATACATGTATATTCTAGTTACCACCTTTCCGGGAATAGACTTTTAAATTACAAAATCATTTTACTGTTTCTAAATAATGTTTTAGTTCTTTTACAAATTGACAATACGATGTATGATGAGGAAGGAAAAATAATCTGAAAACTTTTCAATAAACTTATAAAGACTGCAAGTTTTTAAACATCTAAATGACTTTTGGCGTCATGCATCGTTTTTTTCGGCACATTTTCTAACATTTACATTTTCAGATTTCGTTAAACCTGTGTTCAATTTCATTTGGATATAATTTGTAAAATTGACTTATCTAAATAATGGGCCATTCCTATCATAGAAATAGTGTTGAACGGACAAGATCATACCGAGTCTTTAATTCTCATAGAATATTGTTGGCTTCATTGTTTCTACTATATAACCTTTTTTCTAGTTTTTTTTATTTTGTTTATTATTCTTATCTATTTAATTAAGGTGAATTTAATACAGCTGTTAATAGCATTAAGTAGTTAGTACCGCGACATTCCAATTTATTTATATATCAAAAACTGTTTATATCTCCTGTTGTGAAAGAATTTTATATCACTTTTCAGTTCAGTATTTATAAAGAAGCAAAGTAACATTTTCGAGAGGACACTATAGCAGCTTTATTTAACTTTCAATTTGGTGCAAGTTTATTGTGAATCAAAAAAGTCTAGATTTCACTCTAAGGCTTTTAACTCACTCTTCAATCTATGAAAAGTGAAATATAGACCGTAACCGAATGCTATTTAAGTAAATGTTTGTAACATACTGTTGATATGTTGAAATAACATTACCTGTGTCATATAAACATGATTACTAGAAACATTACCTGTTTTCGCTTTATTAAGCTCAACATGGAGGGAAGCATTTGAGGATTCTTTCACGGCAAATGCGCTAAAGACTGTTGCATCTGATAGTTTACCATTCTTTTGAAGTGCCCTTTCAGTTCTTGCTTGAATGTCGAGGGTAAAGTTATCGGTGTCTACATGTAATAACGTATACTCGCCAAGACCGTTGAATGTAAAATTCTTTCTATCTAAAGTTATAAAGTGTGGATCGCCCCAAAATGTACCTAAAATAATAAAAAACGCTTTGTTATTTATGGGACACGAAACTGTTACCATATGTTTATAATGTATGCAATGTTCAAGCAACCAGGTCCTTAGACATTGCCTTCCCTTTTAAATGTTTTGTACATTGTCATGAAAGAATGCAGATTAATTAGTAATATATTATCTCCACATGTGTGTTTTCATTTCATTATGTAAATAGAAACATATATAAATAAAATTTGTACAAAAATACACAAACACGCACAAAACCACGCACATACATACATATATACATACATACATATATAATACATACATACATGCATGCATGCATGCATGCATCCATCCATCCATCCATCCAAACATACATACATACATACATACATACATACATCCATACATACATACATACATACATACATACATACATACATACATACCAAAGTCATATGGAGAGGAAGCATAGCACGACCCAGTTGGTCTGAGCTCATAGAATAAGTTGCAATAATTCGAGTTAACACAACATTTCGTCTTGTAGATAACATCGTTCAAAATATGTTGTAATGGATAGCGTGGGTGGTAAAGTTGAAATCCTCCCGCAAAGGGACGTTCATATACCCAAAGCCATGTCTTAACGTCGTAACAACACGACTGAAAATGAATAAATATATACGTATATATTGTATAATATAAGATTACAAAAGATAATAATATATAACACAGAAAGTATTATGTCAGACGTTTTTATACTTGATATTAATACTGAATATTGCATTGCTATTAACCATTTGATACAATAATACCGTCAGTTGTTAAGTTTATCCTTCTTCACAACTTACTTTTCCATACTGTCTAAAATTTCCAGCATGAAGCATATTAACACAGATATGATTCACATCCCGCCGCCATCTTTGTAAACCTATTCTCCAAAACCAAGGGTCGAAACGAGAGAGCCATATATCACATGGACATTCTGGCATAAGACTTGCAAGGTAATCTAGGTTCTTCTTGTTGTCAAAATTGTCGTTATACCAATTAATACAATCAACAGCATCGTTTTGATGATTCATGTTGAGTTGATGCAAGGGTTTAAAGACAAGTCCAGCAACATCTATAGGAAATAAAAGTGTCAGTTTATCGTTTTTGTACTAGCTACTCAAACAAAATATTTAATATGGCAACAGAAGTTCGCCTATTCAATATGTATTCATGTATAAGGTTTATCATTTTGGTCTTTATCAGACTCTGTTATACTTATAGTGTTAAAGAAAGAGAGGCGATGATGTTACCGTCTTCTGTTGATGACACCTCAGGCTGTGAGTCTAGTTGTAGCACTTGAGAGGTGAATGAATATGGATGTGTAAATGATAATCCCGAATCAACATTTTGAACATTATGGCCAACCCATATTGGTACGTTTGATGCGAATTCCGAGTCATTTGGTCGCCAATTCATTAAACCATGTCCATAAATATAAAACACGTACGTTGACTTCCCGTCTGATACTAGTACTGCTTGGAATGTGGATTTCTACAAAAGGAATGAGATATGTTAAACCATGGCAGACCTGATAGATGATGTGAAAATAAACATAATTTGTCCTTAAGTCGTGTAACACGTTCAACCTCACCGAGTCAGTTATACTTTTATTTTGATCGTTTTTAAAAATAAGTAGCGTAAACCTTATTTTAAACAGTCAATCGGTAATCGGTTATGACAATGTGGTCACTGATTTAAATAGCTAATAGATAAGACACTGTCATAAAATGAATTATCAATGAATAAAAACTGAAAACAAAACAACAAAAACAAAGAAATATTATCTCTTAAGCAGACGGCGCAAATATACATTTTACTTTAATACATATTGACTGCCTTCAATGAGAAAAGATTTCAATCCATTAAGAATATTAGTAAAATAACGACTTAATTTGGTATGATGCAAAACCAATACAAATAAAAAAGAAAAAAACATATTTTTCAATGTTTTTTTAATCATCTATATAAATAGTTCATATAATTACATACATATTTTCTGATGAAATATTTGTAACTTAGACACAAAAGTCAGTAAATGATGCAATCAATCGGTATAAAAAATGCGGGAGACATCTATTCTAATTCACGTATCAGTTCAAAACTATACCTTTTATCATATTTAAAAACGCACGCACCTGTGTAGAATCAAATCCTGCAACTGTTGTCATAGCTTCATGCCAGGTAGCTATCATTACAAAGCTGGCATCAAATGTTTCCCTATCCCCAAATTTTATCACAATATTCTCTATGTAAGATATCAATTCTTCATCCTCTTTCATTTTGTCATACGAGTGCAAGATATCATATGATCTAAAGTAAACAGGGCCTGACGTTCTTTTATCAATGGGACCATAAAATGGTGCTATGATAGTTTCTTCGCCGTTTGTCACAATACCGTTTCTATTTTCTGGCGGGGTCGGGTTTGTATATTTGTTGTCAAAGCTTACAAAGCCATAGGAGCACACCTTAAAAAACAGCAATGCATAATCCTGAAAATTTACTTTAAACAATAAACTGTCCAATATCCATTATTAAAGATTTCTTATTTTGTAAAACTTATTCTGGATCTAAACTGTATGAGTCTGACCTTATCCTATCTCATATAAAAACAACAAAACATACTATTGAATATCAATGACACAACAGCACAGGATCAAAAAGATGCAAAAAATAAAACTTTAAAATACAGGCCCGCCTGTAATGCAACCTACAGTAACTAAATACAAGCATTACAAGAGGTGTTCAATTCATTATGAAACCGTTTTAAAACCTGCCTAATTATCTACTCATATCTGTTTTATTGCAAAAGATACTATATCTAGGATCCTTGACAATTGTAAATCATTCTACACCTTTCTGGTCAGCTTTAAAAGTCCGGTTTTATGCATGACTGCTTAAGTTTACTCCATTCGTCTTTGAGAAGAGCCTTTGTAAGACCGGACATGGTATACATCTTACGCTTCTGTAGCCTTTGTTTCAGTATACCAAAGTTCATGGGAGCTGCATCTCTGCGCTTTGTGGCAAAGCCAGGTGCAAATGCATCTCGTTTTACAAACTTTAGTTCGTTTAGGTCTGTCTCATTATTCGAACGTAGCAAACACGACGTCGACCTTAACTACAGGCGATAAAAAGCATAGCCTCATCTGTGGTGATAACATTTTTACATTTTCCACACTTAAGTCGGATATATAGACGCCATGATCGAGTATGTTGTTTTTTTAATCTGTGTATCACTAAGCCTGTGAGCAAGGCTGTTTTCCTGAGTTTAGCTTTTAGGTTTGCCCTGTTAACAGTACGTAGACATACTCCTCACTTAGATGCCATTTCTCTTTGGGTAGGAGAATTTACAACATAATCATATTACGTTTGGTAAAAGAACCACTATTACCTGTTTTGGTATGCTATTTCGAATAGCACCTTTACCATGTTGAATGCAATGCACAGTAACAGTAGAAACATCATGTCCAATCTGTTTATCAATAACATGTTTCACAATGTTTTTCTAGGACATGTTTTTGCTTCACAAGTAATTATGCCCTCAACTAAATAACTTATTTTGGTCTAATCATATTTAATTTTAAATTAAAATGTGATGGTTATATGTATGGTACACTGCTTAACATGAATTAATCGCTTTCTACGAGGTTTTGTAAACAATAAAATCTTATAACCTGTTTTGATTGTGTTTCATAATTATAAATGGAACACATCTCGTATTTTCCTTTTTTTATCTCGTGTCAAATTCCAAAGTTTTAAATTGATTAATCATTTGATTTTTTTTCCGAAATCATTATCGATAAAAAAATAGAATACCTTCTTTTAAAACAATAGTCATTATTTTCATTTTATTGCTTACAATATACAGAATGTTTTCTTTTGTCTTATAATGTCAGTAAGTCAATTGCATACTTACAAACAAATGTTTTCGCATTGAACCAGACACAGGCATTCCGGGTAGGAAAGATATATCAGGTCCACAAACTTCAGTGTCTGATATAAAGTGATCCCCTTCAGCAGTCCCGTAAGGTAACAGCGGCACTTATGAAATATAAATTATCATTAATAACCTTTTATTACTATACGTAACTTTGAAATGCCTTTCTCCGAATGGTAATTATCAGAGTATATTCACCGCATTTACCCAATAAACTGTTACAAAAAACAATAACAATAACAAAAATCCAAGAAAACAAACAAACAAACAACAGGTCGATATCGAAGTATTCTTATTTTTTCTATAGCATTAGATGTTAAAAGTATATTCCAAGTTGTTCGCATCAATTGTGTTTCTGAAGAAAAATAAAAAACAAAACATCAAATGACAATAGAATATGACTTGAAATCAAGACCAGTGCATTGACTTAATTATAAAGAAATTTTGGCGCAAAGTATATTAAAACAACGTATTATCGACCTGATGTTTATTCTTAAATATTACAAATTCGTCGGGTTTTGGGTTTAAGATTTCCATTTTTTTCACCGGCAGATTCGCTTAGCCATTATAAGACTATTAATAAGGTTTTAAAATATAAGATATATCGACATGGATTTTCTAACTGGTAAATATCATTTAGTATTTGCTTAAAAGTCCATACTTGTATAAGTTTAAATTAATGAACACCATTCGTTATTACTTTATATTTTAATGTGCTTTCAAATGGAATTATATCTCGTTATAAGTATTACGGACATGACAAGGCACGATAAATGATACTATGTGTAAATTTGTTTGCTATGTTAAAATGTTTAAATATCTAAATATACGAGTATATATATACCATACACACTCGGAATATCGGTTAACTAAAAAACTTCTTAATTATATTAAGGAGCTTACTTTTATCACATATCTTTGATTTGCTGTCAAATATTCCTGTGAGGCATTTACATACGGAGTTGATACACAGTGAATCGGCCATCAAACAATATTCTTTACTTAGGCAAGGTCCTCCAACGTCGGCTGAAAACAAATGTATAACTATCAAAGATCGTCGTTACTACATACGAAAGTGTAAACGTCTGTAATGCAAGAAAACGTTAAGAAAAAAATCAAAAGTGCAAACTTATTATCGGAAATAACAAAATAGTTGCAAAATTAATTGTTTTTGCTTGGTTTTCTCAGAAACAAACATTTAAACTTAAATATTTTAATATGTTAATGTCACAACGAACTCGTTTTGTCATATTATTGACTAGAATATGATGCGATATTTGCCTAAAAGACTAGATTAGTATGAATGAACATATTAAATAATAAATATTATTGCAAACATTGCAAAGAATGGAATAGACATATATCCTCACATTTTTTCTCGCAGGTTGGTGGCTCACTGCTCCATTTGTCATCGTCTCCACAAATGCTTGTTTTTTCTCCAACCAAAAGATAGCCCTCATTACAGCTGAATGTCACTGCAGAGTTGTATTCATTACCGGCAGAATCATCCATAGTACCATGTAGAGGCACAGTATGCTTTTCACAAACTATCATAAGATAATGTATTAAGTTAAATCATGAAGACAATAAAATGCTGTCATTTATACTTGTTGTTTTGTTCTCCTTAAAACCGATTGAAATTATTTTAACGATGATCTTTTATCATATTTACTGTTTCACAAATGCTTGATAGCCAATCATTTTAAAGATCCTGTAACTCAATTTTTTAAGGTTTTATATCATAAATATAATACTCAAATGAAGATTTATCAATATTGTAAGTTCCAAAAAGCATTATTTGTAAAGATATTACCGAATTTTACATTTTCATATTAATAAAGGGTAATAAAGGGAGGTAATTAGAAATTTATTTTCCATAAAGTCTCAGTCAAATGTTTCAATAAGAAATGAACGCATATATTTTAATTTGATTACATAAAATGTTGACAAATATTTGCAGTACATGCTATACATATTCTTATCTGTTTGAAAGATGTTTCAGAAGCACAACTACATGTATATACATTAAAATTTCACTTCAGTGTGGTTATAACCTTAATTACAATATACAGGATATTAAACAATTCTTTTAATCAATGACTAGCATGCTCTGAACATTACAACATACAACATTTACCAATTAAACGACATTTCGTCGATTCACTCCAATTCCCTCCATTTATACACGTGATAACACTGTCACCTTCTATGCTATACCCGGTATTACATTCTATCTTTACATAATTGCCAAAAACAAACTTGTCCTCTCCATCAGTGTCAGTTATTTTACCATTGTTCGGGGAAGGATCATGGCATTCTTTAATATATTGTTGAATGGTATTAATATTAAAATTAAAATTTGTTATATTTTAGCCAATGATTAAAATCTAAAGATATAATAGCACATGCGTAACTTCATTAAAGGTAAACATCAATTATTAATAACAGGAAACTATTACCTTTTTTTCTAATTTACAAAAAAAACTCCATACAATTACCAAGGAACAACTTAAGATGTGTTTACATGTTTACAAATACCTACTTTAAAGGCTTATATCAAAATATCGTAACTTTTATGCTATAATGAATGGTATTGCATCTGCTTGCACCAGTCACAAGTAAAGAAAAATATTTTTTTTGTTGATTTTATACATGTTTTTGCAAATCATAAAGAGGAAAAAAAAAGTTTTATTCTTATACGAGGTCTGATCAAAAAGTTCTCGGCCCGATGTACTTTTAGCCACTACGATGACATTTAAACACGAAACGCCGATACCGAATTCTTATTGAAGATTACTGACTGAGTTGAAAAATGGGCTGCTGGATTTAAGAGGGGCAGGGAGAGCATTGGAGATGATGAGCGGCCTGGGCGGTCAAAAAGTGCCACCAACGATGAAACTGCCGAAGCTGTGCACTATCTGGTCATGTGAGACAGATGGCATTACCTGCGAAGCATTGCTATTGAAGGTGGTATAAGCTTTGGTTCGGTTTAGTCAATTATGACTGATGTCTATGGCATGTCAAAGGCTTTCGCTAGATTTGTCCCCAGACAGTTGACTGACAATCAAAAACGGACAAGGCTTGACATTTCAAGATATCTTTTGTCTCGCTACGAGGATGAACCTGTTGCTATCTACCGGATCGTAACTCAGGCCATCACTTGTATACAGAATTCCAAAAACAGAGCATGCAGTGGAAGCATCCTGTCTCACCCCCTCCAGAGAAATTCAAAAGGGTGCCATCAGCACAGAAAATGATGGCTTCAATTTTTTGGGATAGTCAGGGGAAAATTATGATTGACTATCTCGTGCAAGGTCGTATCATAAACCGTACGTACTATGCAGACGAATTGAGATGTCTGCACCAATAAATCGTGCGAAAAAGGAGGGACAAACTGACTCAAGGCGTTCTGCTCCTGCACGATAATGCGCCAGCGATGGCTGCTGCAACTGACTGCGGCTTTTAAATTCTTCCCGTCCCACATATTCTCCGGACTTGGTCCCCTTTGACCTCTACCTGTTTCCGAAACTGAAAACCAAGCTTCGTGGTAGACGTTTGGGAATCAATGAAGGTGTAATGAATGCGGTCAATGAGTTCTTTGATGACCAAAATAGTGACTTAAATTTTAATGTGTAAACAAATTGGAGCACAGGTGGGCAAAGTCCATTAGTTGGGTTCTCTGACTACCGGAAGTACATTGGGCTGAGAACTTTTTGATCAATCCTCGTATAGACGTTGTTTCATTGAATCGTAAGATGTAAACATGTATCTGTAATAAGTACCTTGTATTTGACATGATACTGTTTCGTTCCATCCAGTTTTTGTACAATTAATTTCTGAAGAACCTTGTAAATCATAACCATCATCACACTTGACAGTAGCTAATGCTCCAATACTTGTACCAAGTGATGTATTCACTTCACCATTCACTACTGCGAACTGTCCACAATCTAAAAATGGTAGATAACGTTTACACTCTTTCATCATTTTATCGTTTATAATTATGAATAAGTATATATGCATAAAACTTAACCGATGAATTTGATAATCATCAATGTTTTACCTGATGTATCGCATACTGGATAATCTGTCCATGTTTCATTTTCTTGGCATTTGATGACTGATGATCCTGTAAGGTTATATCCAGGCTCACATGTTATCTCTAACACTGTATTATATGTTGTATTTGTGCTATTTGCAGAGCCCTTGTCAGGAACAGGATTACCACAATCTGGTTAAAAAATGAATAAAAAACAAAACTTTTTATTGCATACAAAGTTACGTGACAATTTTAATACATTTAGATTGAGAAGAGTTTAAAATTAGAAAATACAATTATTCCATAGTTTTAAAATATATGTGAAATATAAAAAAAGTTGTAAAAACTAAAAAAAAGGGTACCAGGTTCTAAAACTCTCTTTTTTCATTTCATTTCTTTTGAACATTACCTTTATTTAATACTCAGCCAATCAAAAGTTTAAGATTATCTAGGGTTAATCTACTTACAGACTGTTCATTGAAATTCTATATTAACATTTAAATTTAGAATTCTTTAATTTCTTACCAACAATTTCGCAGACAGTCCACTTTTCCCATGAGCCATTGGATAGACACATAACATTTGAATTCACTTTTGGGTTATAACCTGTCCAACAACTTATACTCGCTGATTCACCAAATGTAGTTTTGTTTCCAATCAATGTCACAATGGCATTATTTGGCTTTGGTACTTTACAATCTAAAAATGTGTTAAACATCTATTACAATAATAACATTTCGTTTATCAATTGACCTGTGGCTTTATAATACAGATTTTTATTATAAGTTTTGAAAAGTATCAATGTTGACTTTAAAATGTAGATTCTTACCGTTTAAGCTAATGAAGACTCAGTAAGAAGTTTTAAATGGATAAATGCATTTTCTGCTTTCGTATATTATTATAGTTAATTAAATATACCCGATTTAAGCGCCATGCATCTCTTAAAAGACAAACACAATTGTGTAATTCCACATTATAGAATATATTAAAACCTATGTTTACATACAATAAAGCATATTTTATCGCTATCAGAATGAAATAAAAGTACATTAATATTGTTGTTACTGATTTTATGATACCAAATGTACTGTAAAGTTATAGAAAAGAAAAATAGTTCCATAGATAACATGAGGTTTCTACCAACGATGTCACAGGCTGGGTTTTGTGTCCAAGTTCCATTTGACTGACATGCTATAACCGTTTGACCTGATAATGTATAACCATTGTCACATGATATCAGAGCAACAGTTCCGTTTGTAGTTTCTGTCGTGTTAACTTTCCCATTGTCAGGTGTTGGATCACCACAATCTAATTATTGATACAATGAAACCTTTTTGGTTAAGATTTAAATGGAGCTATTATATCTTACTTAAACATATAAATCAAACTGCCGCAATATATTAAGGTACATGATTACGTTATGCTCTAAAAAGGTTATGAGCGAATTATATATACAATGTTACAGAAAAGTACAGAAAATGGTAACAACAGTGATGTATGAGTAAAAATGTATTATAGTTATATTACTATATATTTGTTTTTTATGATAACAATACATTGTAAAACTTCGTACGTTCATTATGTAATCGTTCATAAAACACTATTTTAAATGTGCAGAATGTAAACTTCATTTCCACATGACTAAATGTATAAGTTATATTTAGCTCCTCCTATGTGTCATATTTATATGTTTTAATACTAATATATATATTCGTTATGATATCTAGTTACCAATTAGTTTACAGCTAGGTTTATTAGTCCACTCTCCATTTATCTGACATATGATATCACTGTTACCATCTAGCGTGTAATCTTTATCACAAGAAACATGGACTGCAGCACCATAATTAGTCTCTGTCGAGTTTGTAAAACCATTGCCTGGTGTTGGATCACCACAATCTACAGAAAATATATTGTGAATTGATTTAATTAAAGAAGAGGCTATTACTAGTAATTTTGTTCGAGATTCTATATCATCTTATATAATAAATCTAGGATATTTAATGATTTTTGTGCAATATCTTGTTTTTAGACATTTGTTATGAAACCTCTGCCAAAGGAAACACACAGTTTCAAACATCAGTCTAACTATATAAATCTCATATAATTGTTCTGTGCTAAAATGTACAATAGTTGATGAATGATGAGGACATCTTATGGTCTGCCCAAATATTCAACAGGGACCGCATAGGATTTGTATCACAGGGGTCACTGGCTCGATATTCAGGCGAAAATCGGTAACTACTGGGTTTATTTATTGTTATTATTTTGGTTGGGGTTTTCGTCGTACCAACAATGTAAAGGTCGTATGGTCACTTCCAGCTTTAATGGTGGAGTAAGACATCAGGTGCCCTTCCGTGTAAAACGTGAGGCAAGAAGCGGCATCTAATTAGATTCACCAATGCTTCGTGAGATAGCTAGATAGCTTCCTTACATAAAAGAATCAAAGGTTTATGTCGGGATTCAAACCCACAGAGGTGTGGAGCAAGTGACTGGCTTATCAACCCGTAAAAGAAGTCAGATGAGCTGGCCGCCGAATCATAAGGTAGAACACCCCTAATGGACATGGTAAAATTCACAACATAGGACAGTTGCATGCCTTAAATGTCACCTGTATACAAAATTTAAACAAAAATTACGGTGTGGTTTATGAGTAATGGACATTTTTCTGAACCAAAACTTTGCCATTAGAAGGGCTTTTTTCAGAAATGAGGAAACTCTAAATAATCTATAATATCATCATTATTAAAAATGTTTTCCAATTGCTCATTGTTAAGAAACAAATAATGACATTAAGGTAACAAATTAAACAAGCAAAATGATTGTTTTTAGACGAAATGTTTTTAATATGCATAAAATGTAACCCTATTCCACCCACTTTTAACACTTATTTGACCATTTCCTTATTTAAAAAAGCCTTATTTAAAATATCCCTTAAAATTTCCACAATGAGGGGCTGTTTCAAAATTTGCCTAAATTTTCTTAAATGTATATTGGTTGTCTTGCAAAATATAATTTAAAAATACTTTTACCGTGTAGTTTTTATTTTATTAAACTTTGAAAATATCTGGTATCATATTTGCTATTAAATTTGGCATTATTTAGTAAATAAATACCTACAATAATTATATAATTAAAATGAAACACTTTTTTCTTCCATTAGGGATCTGAGAGATTAATAAAAAAAATGTTAAAAAGAAAAAAAACGTTGCCCATTCTGGGGTTTGAACCAACGTCCCTCAGCTTTAATACACTTTACAGTGAGTGATTCTAGCCTATTTGAATACTCTTCAAAGTGGAGAATTTGCATAAGGGATGTACTACCTTAATCGGTGTAAAACCAAGAAATGAACAGTAACTAATATTTAGCAAAAATAAAGCATAAATTTGGCTATGGCGTGTATACTCCCGATGTATATGACAAGAAGTGATACAAACCTGTGCATACGACAGCTATATCGTCATCATGGTCACAATTATCATATGTTTCGTACGTGCAGTTGTTTAAATGTACGGCGTCTTCCTGACAACTTAGATCATCAATAAAAATCGGCCCTTTCCCTGCTCCAAAATGTGAGCTTGCAAAATATCTCATAGCTGGCCTGCAAGGTAATTGCTATTGAATGATGAAATGATACCATTTGCAATGGCCTAATATTCTGGGAAAAGATATCGCCCATAGCAATAAAACATTTCTATCTCTATTTTGTTTGTTTGTTTCATTTTACGCCTTTTCCCAACAGTATTTTAGTCATATAGGCGGGTAGTTTCCTAACCATCGTTCCTTGAGAGTTACACCAGTACAAGACTACACTCCTCCATGCTAAACTACCAAAGCATCTCCCGGGGATCAAACCCACGCCAGAGAGGTAACTGGATTAGAAGTCATCGACTCTAACCCCTCGACCACGGAGGCGGTATATAAAAAAGTATTATAACGCCAACTGTCACCGAATTAAGAAGTACTCATTCTTCTACACTAAAAGTTTTGGTAGCAACAATCTCAAACTGCCAAAAATATAACAACGAAAAAATAAAAGTTATAAGGAGACACGTATAGTTTCAGTTTTTTCAGCTCTTGACATCGCTGTTGTTAGTCATTGATTCGTTAAGATTTATAAGCTTGTTGAATCTGTAAATTTAAATCATATTTTATTATTAAGTACTGTGGTTAACATTCGATTAAGTGGTATTGTCTTTTTTCTTCTTATAATGGTTTGAACTGCTGTTATAATTTAACAGTGACTTTTAAAACAAAACTCTTTATACAGGCACCAGACTTAAAGTAATTTAAACATAATTGAATTATGCATGCATGCTGTTAAATCTCGTATAACAATTAAAGTATTAACGAAAAATATTAGGAAAAAGAATATGTTTATGCCATGTTCGGACAAATTATAGTTTAGAATCGTCTTACGCGTATCCTAGCATTCGACATACAACATGGGCTTCCTTTATTCCGAAAGCATCATCACATATCGTTCCCCATGTATCTAAAGACCTAATCTCGACCCTACCAGCTGTTGTATTTGGTCCGTCAACAAGCCGCACATCAGTGATATCCAGCGGAAAATCTGTATAGAATTGGCATAATACATAATGTTGAAATAGATGTGCATTTAGTGGCAAACAAATGCACCTGAAAAAGTCGGTATACATTTTTAAACAAATAAACGTTCATTTGACACGGTCGGTCATGCTGTTCTAGTTGTTAGCTAGCCGTAAACCAGAATTACCAAGCGAGTAAAGTCTATGGTTTAAAATTAAACGGCAATATATTCGATTTTGCTTTGTTGACCGTCACGTGCCTCTGTTTGTTGCTCCTGCACAATCTTAATTTATTGCTTGGTTCAAATTAGTATTGTAAATCGCTCATTTCTATGAACGAATCTTACATTTGCTGATATTTGCTGAAATACATTTTAAAAAGTTTTAAGTGCAATATTTGAATATATATAAACCTGAATATGTTAGATCATGTGTCTCAACTAATGTGTCTGCGATGCTCCTGTGCGACTAGATGCTGACGGGGTATGTGTTCTTGAAACGTCGCTTTCTCTTCATGATCTTTGTATTTATACATTGATTAATTATATTATTAATTTTAACCTTATAAAACACTGTCACATTTACTTAATTATTTTACTTTAAATTTTTCATTTTTATAAAACGTTAAATTATACATACTGTACTCTTGACACTCCCCTTCTGTAACCCACTCTTGTGTTTGATTGTTACAGGTAAGTTTTAGTTTTCCGACGTAAGTCTTGTAGTATGAGCAATCCGCAAACAGACTCGTGTCATTATAAGTGAAAAAATCAACACCCCAGAAAAATATATCCGGTTGTCCACATTCTGTTCAAGAGACAAGTATAATATAAGGCTACTGATACGAAATAAAAAGAAAAAGCAATTCTCTTATTAATGCATTCTACATTATTCTATAAGATTAATAGATGACTTATTAGTACCATAGGATGTAGCTTTGAGCGAAATAAAATCAACAAACATGCATGTATAAATATTCAAGCGAGCATACTTTCAAAATAAATATTCTATGAGACAAAAAAGTTTTACAAAGTGATTTACCGTTGCAAACAACAGAGATATCTCTAGCATGACTACATTCATTCAAAAACAAATATTTACAGTCACTCAGGGTATAATCGTAATTGTCGCAGAAAAGTTGATCAATAAACACAGGACCACTGCCTTCTCCATAAAAAGCTCCTGTGAAGTACTGGGCTGCCCTGTCATATACAAATTAATCAAAGGCACACAGTCATATGCTGGATACATAACCGATGTGAAAGTTCAAATGAAATGTTAAATAAACTTATTGATTGCGATGAAATGTTGCCAATTTATGATACAAAACGTTTATGAGTATTGTATTTGTTGCGACAAACATGTCAAGTTTATTTAAGATATATGAAATTGTTAATCGAATATAAATTGCAAGTCAGTTGATTCAAGCAAGATATTGGTGTTTTTCCATATTTCATGATAATAAGTTCTGTGTTTTACGTTATCAAACAAGTTATTCGATATGTTTATTGGCAAAAGCATGCACTTTACCTATGTGCTGGTTTTAACAAAGATAAGTGTAAACGTAACGCTATTAAAAATGTTTGCAAATTATCTAATTATTTAAGAAATGTTTTGACAAGCAAAGTATTGTTTTAAAGTATTGTTGACCTTCATATAAAATAATCTGATTGCAATAAATTCATATGAAATGCCCGACTTGATCACTAAAGTATAGTTTATTATATGTGTTCCTTTAAAACGTATTGTATTTCAGTGAATATAACAATTATATGCACGATTCGATATACTTGACAATATGAAATATAAAAATGTGTCTTCACTTATAAATTACCTAAGGCCAATTAGCCTACAGAATAAATCTGCAGCGTGAATATCAAAGTTTGTATCACAAATAGTGCCCCATGTATCGTTTACTTTGATTTCAGCTCGCCCGTCGTTAACACTTGTACCATTCACCAGTCTAGCATCAGTTATATTTAATACTGGTCCTTAAATGATACAATGTATTAATCTGATGTAGAAATGAATTCTTATTGTTATAATAAGCTGGATCAACTGGAAGAGAGATCTTTTAAATGTCATTTCATAAAAATATATATGTATGCCAAGCTAATGTGCTTAGAATAATAACTCTTAAATGATTTTTGCAGCTCAAGTAATCCGATTTTGCTAAATATCGGGAACATATACGTTTATCATAAATGTTTTTGTTCATTTAAACATCTATACATTCATAATTTGCGACGGCCGTGAACGGCGTCGTCTCTTATGGAATAACTTTTTTTTTGTGGCAAACGATGGGAGCTGTTTTTGTTAAGAGTTTATGTCTTGTTGTGTTAATTAGTTTTATTTCGATTCTTTAAGAAATCAATAAAACAAATATGTTGTTATATTTTTACCGTAACACATGACTGACACGTCCGAATTATGACCGCAGTTATAGAAGTTATCTATGGAATATCGACATTGGTCAAAACTTGTATATGATGAGGAACAATCCAATCGGTCTATATGAATTGGTCCACTCCCCTGGCCGTAGTAGGCATTATAGAAGTGTGATTTATATCTACAAGTAAAGAATATAGAAAGACGAGCACTTTAAAGAATGGAATAAATGAATAGAAGTTATCTTTATCGATTATAGAAAATCATCTTTATCGATTATATTACAGACTTTTTTTGAGAAAATGAGTTATTAGAAAGGATTGTTTGATAACAATGTATCATTTCATAAAGACGGTGTGTAATTACTTAATGTGAAATAAGATACAGAGCTAAGAGAATATTATAGTGATAATATTCGGCATTGCCAGTATTAGAAAATATATTATATCTTTTGAATAAATGATGTTTATAACTTTATACTGATTCATATCTTTTAAAATATCAAATTCAAAAAACAAAAAATATATTGTTTTCGTTTTTGAAAAGAAATAATAAGTGCAATGTCTTTTGTTTATATAAATACTCTGACTGAATTAAGGCTATTTACCTATCTTGAAAATACGAAACGAAAGTAAAATGCATATTATGAATGGCGATGTAATACGTACGTGAGCCCAAGCAAATTGCATACAAATCTTGCCTCACTAGAGTAAAAGTACGACTGGCAAACAGTTCCCCATGTCTCATTGACCTTTATCTCAACTCTACCATGATATGGTCCATTTGTTCCTGCCAGTCTGACGCCCGTGATGTTTAAATGGTACCCTAAAAATTTAAATTGATGAAAAATTAGCATCTTATTTAGTATTGCTTAGTTGCGTAAATACTGATTCTGACGGGAACTATAAAAATCACCTCAAATATTTAAAAATTTGATTTTCGTTTTAAAAATTTTAGTCATTTCTGTGTTTCATAACTTTAGTTTATGATAAAAACTTTAATAAAGTATGAATAAGAACAACGGTTAAAAAGAGAACATAGAAGTTATTTGTTATTTTTTGTTATTTGTTTTAGTGTAAGATGAATTTTTTCATCGAGTAAACTTTCAAAGCCATAATGCAACGAGTGAGAAAACTCTTTTTGGAGTTATATACAGCCAATTTCATACCAATTTTCATAAATACAGGAAATCTTCAGCACAGAAGTTAATACGAGTAAGTCAAGTAAGTTAAATGGCGATGATAATTATAGCTAACAAAAGATATGAATTATCCCCTGTTTCAATCATTAAACTTAACATTTCTAGAAGATGAAAAAGTCATACCGTGCAAAACTATCACGACCACCATTGTTAAAAGTTGTTTATTTCATGCAAGGGAAGAATAAAATGCCTTTGATTCGAAAGGAATTCCCATAGGGTTTGATATTTAACATCTTTCATAAGAACATTTCTTCGCGGATTGTTACAGACAATAATAGATTGTTGACATATGTGTATACATTTAAGAAGCAACTAAAAATTTGAAAAAAGCATAAATATAGAATATTTTTAAAAGGTTGTCTTACAAGCGCTGGCTTATTTACTTATCTTTTTGGCAGATGACTGTCATTGCATTTACACAGTGTTCATTTATTGCTCATAGAATACTTAAAATATGCAAAAATGTCATCAGGTGCAGTTTTGCATAGTGATTGAAAAATATCAGCAGACTGTGATGAATAAAATCAAAACGTAGAGACGAATCAATAGATACGACTTCTGTGATTTGAAAATAAGTTTTATCTGTTTAATAACCTTTGGAAATTGAGTTATTTAACGATTTCAGCTTTGTTTTGCTCAAAACAGCCCTAGATATGTCGAAAATATAAGCATAAATAAAAGTGAGGGGGCAATTCTTAAAGAGCAGTCTACACATTTAAGTGTGTAATTTTACAGTTAAAATTGTCTAAAAAAGTTTTCACAGAAAAATCAGAAATTCACTAAAAACCATGAAATAAAGTGGTATAAGTAAAATCAAACAAAATAACATTTTCTTTTGTAAAAACCCTTTATATAAGCGCATCCACAAAAAGAAAATCGGTGGGTACTTTTTCGGAAATTTCTTAAGTATTTACGTACTATACAAAAATTGTCACGATATTGAAAATTAGGAGTTCAAATAATCATTTTTTATAGTACGAATTTTAAGACACCTAATAAAAAGGATTGAAGATTTTTTACTTAACTAGAAACAACTAAAGAAATAACGTATTATAATTTATTTACTTAGTGGGGGCGTGATGCGCCGGACTAGTAATCTATGGATTGCAACTAGTAGGGCTGTGCATTGCCATTTTTTTCTGTCACGATACATATCACGATATTTGCTTTTCAAAACGATGCGATTCACGATATGTATTGCATACTTTGAAGAAATGCGATGCATATTGCGATTCTTATGTTGCGATGCGATACGTATCACGATACTGACTTTTAGACTTAGTATATAAAAAATTGGCCATTTGTTTACAGCATAATTACAAATATAATATAAAACTATTACAATAACAAAAAAATAAACTCTTTAACTTGTTGTTATAACTTGGTTTCCGATTTTGATCTTTTAACAATTTACTTTTCTGATTACTTGAGGATTAAAGGTATTTTTAATTAAACCATAACAGCAAATTGATATCTACTTGCTATTCTAACGCTAAAGTCCACTACTGTAAATATGGCAGTTTAACAATTTCAGTCTTACAATACACCAATAAAGATTTTTCTTGTGAAAAAAAAATAGTAACAAGTGATCTACAATTAGGTCAACAACTGTGAAAATGACAGTTTATAAGTTTCAGTCTCAGTTTTCTCGAAAGATTTGTGCTCAACCCCAGAGTAATTTTGCAAACACTCCACGTCCTGTCTTCCACATTATACAACACTGTCTGATGGTTCCCCAAAAACTACAATGTTCCCAAAACTCGTGACTGATATGACCAGGGAGGATTGACTGTAATTTCCCCGTCTACATATTTTGCAGTCTTCATGTTTTCTGTTTGTTTGTTTGCTTTGTTGTTTTTTTTTACGGGAAAATGATGTCAACGGAAATGAAAGTATAAATACGTGACGAATATCACATGGGGATGTTGTCATCATCACTATTTTAATCCGACATTTAAGTGCTACAAAATAAAATTACAAATTCATGTTTGTAGGTTGTTTTTTCTTGAAATCGCACAGATCTCTAATTATGTTTTTATTATAAACAAGTTCAAAGAACACCAGCCCATTTACATGGAATTGATAAAACTTGGTTAGTAACCGTTAAATGATTGCGGACATGGGGAAACGAGATGACAACGATGGTATGATAATAGTCGCGCTCGTTTATTGTTTTCATCCGAGCTATTTTTCTTTCTTCGGTCTTTCAAAAAATACGTTTGTCCTTATATTCCTGGAAGATATTGTTAGTGTATTGCGATACCTTCCCGCTGTATCGATACATCGGGAGGTGAAATATGTATTGCATCGCAATATATTGGAATTTGTAATTTCATTACGATGCATACATCGGGGACAAGGCAGATCGCGATGCATCGATGCATCGATGAATCGTTACACCTCTAGCAACTAGTATTCTAAGAATTGCTGGGTTCAAACCCTGTCATGTGCCGTTGTTTCTTAGAGCAAAAAACTTTACATTCATTGCTTAGTACTGGTTTGTTCAAGGAACGGATTTGAGAGTGTTTCAATATGCTTACAGCTTCTAACACAATCAAACTAAAATGAATTTATATAAACTTTTTTATCGCTAAATAATCTAGTCGTAACCTAGGAAATAATCTTTCAATATGTTTAATGTAACATAAATATATTTTACAGCACCTATTCAGCAACTCATTCATGGTTAATTAGAATTAATGTTATACAGAATGATCTAAAGAAACAAATGAATTGTTCTTGACTCTTTTCATAACCTTAACATGCAGTTGTAAATTTAATGATGAAAAAGTGAAGATGTTCAAAACACAAATAACCTGTCAGATGTACACATCTATCGTCCCGTAAAATTATTTTTTGATTTTATTGGAGTTTTTATTGAAGTTTTCTCATTTTTTGAAACTGTCTAAATTTTATACTTTTAGATAATTTATTGGTTCTTTAGCGTGTTAAAAATATTGATGGGTATATATAATGAATTTCAAACATATATAATTAAATAAAATATAGAAGGGTAGAGTGGATATTGGTTATTGGTTATTGTCTAATCATCAGAGAAGTATCAATAGTATATTGTGCATTTCTTTATGTACTTTATTACAATAATGTGTGTCAAGTTTATCCATTTACACGGCTGTGGTGAAAACCATTTAGAAAATTTAATATTCTTTGAATTAAATATTAATTTTAAAGGGACTCCACTGAGGTTTAAAAGCCTAAAAACATAACATTAGAATTTCTTACATAAATGAGCTGGCGCGCTTTAAACAGAAATATATGCAAAGATAGTTAAGAAATATACTTTAAAATAAATCGAAAATCGTAGTTTTATGCTTTTCTTAGCCTTATTTGAGTGAAAAGCGTTTTAACGCTTTTCATTTTGGGTCATTTGTTTACAATTTGAATAATTACCCTGGAAAAACGAAGTGCGCGAATGATCTGAAAGTTTGCACAAAGATTCGTCGTCTACATCTACATCAAATGGTACATTTACCTGGAAAAAACATTTTTAGTCTCATCATGTGAAAAAACCTCAGTGGAGTCCCTTTAAATAATTGTTTCAATTGTTGAAATTAACATAAAATCGGAGATCCATATGTTATGCATACTTTAGTCATTACTATTTGATTTCTCTTGCAAAAGAGACTATTTTGTTGGTAGTGCATGTAGGGGCAAGCTTTTCTAAAAAAATATACATTATCAGGGAAAGTTGATTCGTATTCAAAGCTGTATATGTACGCAATTAAGATGTAGGGCTGAAGTTTCCAATATAACATCCATTTGGTACAAATATTTAGTCTATCTGAAACTGAATTTTTTTTTGAAATATAAATGTTGTTAGATATCTGCTATCTGGTTTAGACATGTCATACAAAATAAGACATGTTATACCAATATATAGTCAAATATTAAAGTTTTTTATTTTAATATTCATGTTTATATTTCAAAACTGGGGTTTTGCATTTTAGAAGCAAACATATTTCAAGAATGCTTTGACTTATATAATGCATGACTGTTAAAAGATATAATGAACAAGTCAATAAAAGCGATTGTTGGAGGAGTAAATGTTTCACCATAACAATATCTTTAGAATTTTTTTTTTGAAGTCATTGTTTAAACTGAATCATAACTGTTATAACTAAGCATGTTTAACACTAGGTTTTATTATGGAGGCGAATTAACAGTTTGTATATTTTATATCTAAGGCACACTGAGAAGGGTTCGTAAACGACCAGTGAAACTAATATAAAATTAAACAGTTCCTAAAGAAACTACATAACGGCTTAATTGAAAATGTTGCAGGGTCTGTTCATAGACATTAATTGAATGGTAAGTGAAAGCTGCTGCCCATAATCCCTGGCACCGAATTAAGTACTTTTCAACATTTGAACATGTGTTGGTAAAAATTTTTTATTCAGAAAAGATTGAAAATGTGTCAATGCGTGAGTGATTATAGACTTTTCAATTTGACACATAAGTGGCATTCAGTGAAAATGATGTATGGTTCCAAGTTAATGACCTGAATAAACCGGAATTTGGCAGCGGATCAGAAGTTATGGAGTCTGAATTACGCAAATAAGACATCAAAACACAATTAGAGAAGCGGGGAATATATGCAAAAGGTAATTAACAATTATTCACGTAGATCTAAGGAATACTGGAAGCATTCAACTACAAAAAAGTGAAATAACTAAAATGACCACAAACACAGAATTAAGGTTAAAGTCAATGAATGATCTTCAAAACTCAGATATATGATATCTCTGAATCTCCGATTGCATGTAAGAGACGATTTACTTCTGCCTACACGCTTCAATGGGAAATGGAATCAATAAGGAGCATCCCAAGTTGCACAGCTTAAATTGTTAACTACCAACAATAATGTATAAACAACAATAATGTCGTGCTGAATAATCCGCAAGGATCGAAATATAGTCGTACCTAGGAAGTGACTGCTTTATTAAGTTATCTATTGAAGGGTGGGGGAATAGAAGTGGACTGACCCTTGAGGAACATTTGAGATGACTAGATATTGATCGATATGACTGCCATTTGATCTGATCATTACCATTCACATCAAGGCAATAAAGAATGATCTGATCCAGAACGCAGCTTGTTCAGAGACGCAATAGTCTTGGACTTTTAAGAGGTGTTTCAAATGCTTCTTGTCAAATTCTTTTCTTTCATCAAGCACGATGCGTTCGGTTTGCTAGCTAGATTTAGCTCTTCTTTATCTTAAGATCTAAGACTTTTATCTAACACGACCACTTATTACAGAATGTATCCTGTAACTCATGTTGTGGCTTTGGAAAAGCATGGATGAACTTGATGTGTTTTATACTTTTAAATACCTGTACACTCTACTGCAACATCATCGTAATGTGTACAATGATTCGAAATTTCGTAACTGCATTCGTTTATATGTGACTCTGTGCCATCACATGCCATGTTGCTGATGTAAATTGGACCACTTCCGAGTTTACTGTAATGGCTTGCTTTGAGGAAGAAGCTTTTATATCTGTTAAAAATGTTATAATGTGTATAAACAAAACGATGTGAAGGTACATAGCTATCAAAATGATTCCTTTGGTCAGCCTTGTTAGAAAACCTTTGAGCTGATGTTGAAATCATTCAAATTTGAAAAATTATAAAAGCATTATTTCTATCATCTCTTTATCTTTTATTAATTCTTTTTACATATTAAGAAAAATAAAAGTATTAAAATATGAATTTAAAAGTGACGTTTCATAAACACGCACTTACTGTAAACCAAACATATTACAAATAACATGTGCATCAGCAGAATCAAAACCTGTATCACAAATCGTGCCCCATGTCCCGTTTACTTTCAGTTCAACACGTCCTTCGGTGGGTCTATGTCCACCATGCAGAGCAATGTCTTCTATTTGTAATGGGTGTTCTAGAAATAATTACAATATTGTATTACTTTTCGTTAATTGTGACATTTTATTTAAACAATTAAGTTGTTTTCTTGTTTCTTCAAAAATGAGACTGAACTATCACTTTTAATTTATACTATAAGAACAAATATTTTTTTAAGAAAAATATAAAATAATGCTTAAAGGTTATGTTTACCAATATATGGAGTGCATCTTTGTTCCTGAAACCAGTTATTATCTTCACGGCATGTCATCGTTACTTGGTTTGGCTGTGATCCTGTGTGGCAAGCAATAGTTAACACATTTCCGTTGAATGAAACAGGTTCTCCGTTGTAAATTGTAGGTAAGCCACATGCTGTAAATGATATTGTCAATGATAATGTTGTTTTTTTATTTCAAAAAGCGTTTCATATTTCTAAGTCCTAGCAGGCCATGTGCATATAAAGATATATATTATTAGATGAGATTCGCTTTTTGAAACACAAAACGATAATATATGCGTTTCATTACTCTAACTCTTAAGTTTGTTACTGGCAGGAGCAATGTATATTTAATAACTATTTTTTTCTTTTTTTCACACGTATTTTATGAAACCATTCCATTAACATGTAGTTCATTAAGCTTGTAACCTTAAAAAATGTGAGTTTTCTTTTTAGCTTTACTTATGCCATTTTAAATGTTTACGAGTATATAAGATAGACATAAGTTTCCAATAACATTTCAATATATCCAAATTTATCGATTTAATTAAGTTTGTTTAAGTCAGCTGTATGCAATAACTTACTTGTACAAGCTATAGATAAATCGTAGGTATGTGAAGAATAAGATCTATATGGTGAATAACCATGACACCTGCTTATGTGACTCTTTTCACTATTACAGTAGAGCTCCTTTGATAATATAGGCCCCGTCCCTTGTCCATATATTGCAGACGTGAAATACATTGCTAGACTAAAATTTAAAAAAGTGAGTTATATTGTCAAAAACTCATCATTCAACGAATTTGTAAATGCATTTGATATATTTATTTCAGAAATATTTACCATATAATAAAACTTTTAACATGTTTGTGTCATTTTTTGAGAATATGCGTGCACAGAAAAGGAACATACGCAACGGAAAATTCGTTTCATTCACTTCTTATGAAGAACACGAAAACGTTTTGAATACAGAAATGATTTTCTAAATATCCGTAACAATATTGTTAACTTTATTTGAAATAAAATACAAAATTATGCGTATAACTTTATTTACCATAAACCCTTTACAACAAAAGCATACGATATACTGACTTATATGCGGAGATTTTTTCAATAACACTAATGGATTTTCTTTGCCACATTAGCTAGATTCTAATACTTTGCAGATTCAGTTTACACCTACATTTCATGAAAGATTTAGTCATTCTTTATAAACTGTAACCTTGGTTCTCAATATAATTTCGATGTAGCATTTTCATGCTTTATAAAGTAAAAAATGGTCACATTTCGTTAAAATATTTACTTTTAGTTCATACAATTTTAGTTTAATTCGATTGTGTTGAAAGCTATAATTATTGAAACGCTCCCAAATCCGTTCCTGGAACAACCAGGTCTAAGCAATAAATGTAAAGTTTTTTGTTCAAGAAAACAACGGCTTGCCCCTGACGGGGTTTGAACCCACGCGGTCAGCAAAACTTTGAATACTAGTATCCTTAGATTAGTAGTTCGAGGCGTTCACCACTGGGTCACGCCGCCACTTTTCGTTGTTTTTCTTTTGCAGACTTCTTTGTCTTTTTATTATGTCATATAAAATTAAACAGTTTCCTATACTTGTTTCATTTGATGACAAAATGACGTAACCTGCTTCTTTAAGATTCTAATCATCTAAAACAGACGAATTGTGACACCACTATATGCCATACGAAAAAGTCATTTTAACATTACAGAGGTCCGTTCATGAGACATGTATATTAACTTGTATATTACGTTCATACCAATTTTTCCTAATCCTTTGGAAAGAGATATAATCAGAAGAAATGAATATAGTCAAAAAAGATGTGTTTTTTAACTTTCATGAGGACTTGCACTACTATTTGTATGAGTTTCATTGAAAATAAATTTTAACGGGTTATCTATGGATAACAAACTCTAAAGGGCTAAATATGGATTACGCAATTTTATAGGCTGTTTATTGATTACAAACTTTTGTGTGCTATATATGTATACCGGGATTGTAAATCTAAGTGACTTTTGTAACAAAAAATGAAGTAAATCTGGTCATGGAACTCAGATTATAATGCTTTGAAACTATGATTTTATAAAATATAATTATTAACTAGGAAGAAAGATATATGCGCAACACATTGCATACCTTGCATTGTGCGTGTTACATATCGTGCGAGCATCATACATGTCAACAAATCTCGCGTCAAATGTTCCCCATTGACCATTAACTAACATCTCTATACGACCATCATAAGGTCCTGTGCCATTAACAAGTCTGGTATTTGTTATCGTCACCGGCCATTCTAAAAAGAATTTCTTGGTTAGGACATACACGTACAGTATATGAAATATCGTAAGTAAAATCAGGCGGCGTTCAATGAACCAACCCCTACACAATCCAGCAACAAGAACACTGGACACGGAGGGGGACACCAACACTGAACGCCGAACAATCCCTTGAGGATGAAAATATAACAACATTGATTGCATGCACGGGGAAACATTTTACAGCCACCAAACGGCACAAACAACACGGTTGTGAAAGTAATATTTTACTTACATTTATTACCTTATATTATTTAAGTTGTATTTACATATCAAAGACTCAAGAAAATGTTAAACTGAACCATTTAATTATGTACAAAAATACCTTTAAATATGTTTTTGCTTCGATTATTGACAAGAGTTAAATTTAATGCTTTAAAATGTATAGAATATCGTTAATAGAACGTATGGCATATAATTTTTTTTGTTTCGTATATTGACAAGTAATAAACGTGCTTTGAAATATTTACAATATCCTTATAGTAACTGATTATAATATTTTATTTTGATATTGCTACAGAAATTTGTGTTTGTGCGTATCGCAAAACAACTTTAGAAGATGAGAACCACTGTATTTTTAATGTTTGTGGATTTAATGTAAATTGTACGTTCGATATATATACCCTATAATGTATTTCAATATAAAAAAATGAAAATGTCTAGTTTTCTTTAAGAGCAATTCTGAAAACTGGTTTACACGTATGTAGCTATGTACAGTTATAATTTTCGTACAACAATAAAGCTGTTGAAAATAAATGCACAAAAATGAATAAGGTATATAACGTAAAGAAATAAGTCGAATAAGCACCACGTACTGTTGCAGGCGACAGCAACATCTCGGTTGTGATCAGTACATGATACTTCTTGGCTGTATCTACATTGCTCTATATTAGTTTCGTCACCATCACAACTCAAGCTGTCTATATGTATTGGTCCCGTGCCCGATCCGTAAATGCTTGAAGACGTGTAGAACCTTCTAATTGACCTGAATATTTACACCATATGTCACTCAACTATGAGCATAGTCGCACACGAATATTATATATAATCTCTGTAATTACGATCATGATTAATTGTTAAAAAAATGGTGTATTAATAATGACAGGCATAATGATTCCATTATGATAACATTTTCATCATAAGATAGACAAAAATAAAGTAACGTCACAATTACTGATTCTTTTTGGTCATGAAAATAGTAGTAGTAGAATATTATTAATTGTTTATGGAAGAGAATGTCTACTAGTTCGTCTTTTGTGTTGTTCGAAAAGCTAATATGCTAATACTTATTATATTATGATAGTTTGTACGCAAACATGCTTATAAGTATGCCACGTTTCTTAAATGAATTAAGATTAAAATGACAACATTTTAATCTGAATACCATCTTTTTACTAAATCCGAAATATCAGTTTTTACATGAATATATCTTAATTTCATTTTATGTACTTTATCTTGAGAATATGCAAGTTATTTCTCATACGAAAATTTACAATAAAAATTGTGTTCTTTTAAACTTGTAATTGCTATTATTATATATACATGTTTTATTTAAACTGGTTATATGCATTTCATTTTGTAAATTTGCAAACTATTAACCACATGCTTTTCATTCTAATAAAAAATAATATGAAGACATGAGTACATTATTCATTACGTGTTTCCCCTCTGATGTACGGTAGATAGCTCGGACAACCTATGAAAATAACAACCACACCCCGAAAAGAGAACTATTTCTCACGTCGTTTTTGTACAACATATTACAGTGCGTGAAGGGACCGAACAAGAAAACAATAATAAAGATTATGTAATTTAAATATTTTCTCATATTCTATGAAAAATTGGAGCAAATACTTACAGTTACTCATAATTTTAGTACATTTTGATATGTCGAAACTTTGAAATGTTTAAAAACATATATTTATGTGAATTTTTGTAAATGATCTAAATGCGTCATTACTTCTCAAAATCCTCCCTATCCTTACCACTAGCACACCCGAGGCATAATCTTTGCAAAGTATGCACATGGCAAGTCAATGCCACTCACCCTTAGTATTAGGGATGATATGTAGACTGATTAGTGGACATGTCTCGTTATACTTAATAAAAATGAGTTGTCGTCGTGTAGTTAAACCACCAACAAACTATGGGATGGTATAGAAAGAAAGCAATTTAAATTCCCACTGACTGATGACTGTACAAAGACCAGCAAATTTGCAGATATTCTGACCAGTATAATTAATTTTTGCGACAAGTATAGTAACAAAGATAAGTCATCAATGCAAAACGAGCGAAGGACTTCTAAATGTATTGATATTTTTCATTTTATAATGTTACTGTCAAATAGCTTTAACAATTACCGGAAAATTCAACATGCAATATTTCCGTTTATTAACATTCATGTATATCAGACAATGATGAGAGTGCAGATCGAGAGAAAAAAAACTTATACACACATAATTGATAGAATACAAATATACCTGGAAATGATATCTTATATAAGAAACTTGAAACTTGAAACTTGAAAATTTGATTTAACGCCTATTTCTACATATAGAATACATATTCAATGGCGTTGTACAGCTATATACCTTATATGTGCTACTCCCAGTGCTACCATACACAATACTCCCAGCAGTGCGGCGGTCACAGTGATTGGGTCAATCCCCACCAACATGTAACAATCTACACCCCTGCACCCCTGCACATGATAACACATGGGCTAGACTTTATTATATTATTGTACAATGAAAATAATAAAAACTGATAGAAATATACAAACATGCAAAAACAATTAGTAAGAGTGCAAACCGATTTTATACATACTTTATGTATCTAAAGGGGGGGGGGCATATAATTGCAATCTATCATTCTTTTGTATATCTACTGTTAATGTCTGTCCATCTTGGGTACATGAATAAAAATGTACAATGTACCTTCAAAGAAATGGTAAGCAATCTTATTGTTTAACAAACTTTTGTATATACATGTTTGCATTTCTTTTATTTGTGACAATTTGCAAGGTACCATATGTTTATGACGCAGATTATGAAACAATTAGCTTGATGCAATACTATTGTACAAACATTCAGAGCAGTGCAAAACTTTGTAAAACTGTTAAAATTAATGCACGTAAACGGATTGCCATACTCTGCCCACTTACCGGAAATGCCTTTCTTCTGTACAATAGCGTATTGTTTGACAACAGGTATAACAAGAGCTGTCGGTAGGACAGCAACGCTCGACTATTCTTAATGCTTGATAGTAAAAGAGTTAATAACAAAAGGACAAAATATTTCTTTAAATCCATGTTACAGTTATAGGCCCTGAAGAGAGTCCTTTTATGCTCTCAAAGAAGAGTATAAAATTTCAACTTGTTTCAATAGAATATGAAAATATCTGTGGTGGTATGCAAACTTAAATGTAAATTCTTAGTTGAGAAAGGGGCATAATTCTGTCAAAATGCTTAATAAAGTTATCTCCTCCTGCCTACAGGTTGAGGTTATAATGGTAAACAAGTGTGCAAGGTTTCAAAGCCATATGTCAATGGACTTTGAAAATATTTGAGGTATTAAAAAACTTTAAGGTAAATTAAAAGTCGAAAAAGGGGCATAATTTTGTTAAAGTGCTTGATACAGTTACCTCCTCTTGTCTACAGGTTGAGGTCATGATTTTGAACAAGTGTGCACAGTTTCAAAGCCATATGTCAATGGAATTTGAAAATATTTGAGGTATAACAAAAACTTTAAGGTACATTTAAGTCGAAAAAGGGGCATAATTCTATCAAAATGCTTGATACAGTTACCTCCTCCTGTCTACAGGTTAGGGTCATGATGGTTAACAAGTGTGCAAAGTTAAAAAGCCATATGTCAATGGACTTTGAAAATATTTTAGTTATTACAAAAACTTTAACATAAGTGGTTACGCCGACGTCGACGCTGACCCCGACGCCGACGCTCACCAGACAATGTCTTTGTTCTGTACAATAGCGTATTGTTTGACAACAGGTATAACAAGAGCTGTCGGTAGGACAGCAACGCTCGACTATTCTTAATGCTTGATAGTAAAAGAGCCTTGATAATGTAAAATTTTCTGAGTTAATAACAAAAGGACAAAATTTTTCTTTAAATCCATGTTTCAGTTATAGGCCTTGAAGAGAGTTTATGCTCTCAAAGGAGAGAATAAAATTTCAACTTGTTTCAATAGAATATAAAAATATCTGTGGTGGTATGCAAACCTTAATGTAAATTCTAAGTTGAAAAAGGGGCTTAATTCTGTCAAAATGCTTGATACAGTCATCTCCTCCTGTCTACAGGTTGAGGTTATAATGGTAAACAAGTGTGCAAGGTTTCAAAGCCATATGTCAATGGACTTTAAAAATATTTGAGGTATTACAAAAACTTTAAGGTATATTAAAAGTCGAAAAAGGGGCATAATTTTGTTAAAGTGCTTGATACAGTTACCTCCTCTTGTCTACAGGTTGAGGTCATGATTTTGAACAAGTGTGCACAGTTTCAAAGCCATATGTCAATGGACTTTGAAAATATTTGAGGTATAACAAAAACTTTAAGTTACATTTAAGTCAAAAAGGGCATAATTCTGTTAAAATGCTTGATACAGTTACCTCCTCCTGTCTACAGGTTAAGGTCATGATGGTTAACAAGTGTGCAAAGTTAAAAAGCCATATGTCAATGGACTTAAATTTTTTTAGGTATTACAAAAACTTTAACATATTAAGTGGTTACGCCGACGTCGACGCTGACACCGACGCCGACGCTCACCAGACAATGCCTTTGCTCTGTACAATAGCGTATTGTTTGACAACAGGTATAACAAGAGCTGTCGGTAGGACAGCAACGCTCGACTATTCTTAATGCTTGATAGTAAAAGAGCCTTGATAATGTAAAATTTTCTGAGTTAATAACAAAAGGACAAAATTTTTCTTTAAATCCATGTTACAGTTATAGGCCTTGGAGAGAGTCCTTTTATGCTCTCAAAGAAGAGTATAATATTTCAACTTGTTTCAATAGAATATGAAAATATCTGAGGTGGTATGCAAACCTAAATGTAAATTCTAAGTTGAAAAAGGGGCATAATTCTGTCAAAATGCTTGAAACAGTCATTTCCTCCTGTCTACAGGTTGAGGTTATAATGGTAAACAAGTGTGCAAGGTTTCAAAGCAATATGTCAATGGACATTGAAAATATTTGAGGTATTACAAAAACTTTTAGGTATATTAAAAGTCGAAAAAGGGGCATAATTTTGTTAAAGTACTTCATACAGTTACCTCCTCCTGTCTACAGGTTTGGGTCATGATTTTGAACAAGTGTGCACAGTTTCAAAGCTATATGTCAATGGACTTTGAAAATATTTGAGGTATAACAAAAACTTTAAGGTACAATTAAGTCGAAAAAGGGGCATAATTCTGTCAAAATGCTTGATACAGTTACCTCCTCCTGTCTACAGGTTAGGGTCATGATGGTTAACAAGTGTGCAAAGTTTCAAAGCCATATGTCAATGGACTTTGAAAATATTTTAGGTATCACAAAAACTTTTACATAAGTGGTTACGCCGACGCTGACACCGACGCCGACGCTCGGGTGACAACAATAGCTCTACTTGTTCTTATCGAATAGTCAAGCTAAAAATATCTGTGAACTCCAGCCAAGATAATTACTAATACTTAACGCTATATAGTGTACTTTGACTCGTAACATCGTCTGCATTCGTCCGTATTTTACACCATTCCAAAATCTTGTAAGAGTAATTTCCCTTATTTTCTTAAATAGAGTGGTTACGCGATTTTAGAATTTTTGGCAGTCATCTCCACGAATTCAAAAATAGGCGAATATTTGTATAGACCCCCAAAATGGACCTTTCAGCGAAAATTTTCTTTCGCAAATTCAAATACACATACAGTATGACGGGAATATTTTTACGAACCGATTGACAGTTGACTTTAGGGAGATGATATTTACATAAGCACCAATACCGCTCAAGCGAAAGACATTGTAAAGGAGCAAGTACACAGTTTCGGTCGTATTGTTACGAATAGGCGAGGGTCATATTTACAAATGACAAATAAGAGATAATTTTGAAATTGGAGTGGGTATTTGAGCTTCTAAATATCTAAAGTTGATATATTATATGTTTCAGTGGCTAGTATTGTGTTTCAGTTAATAAGTTTTATTGATTTAAGTAGTGTTTGGCCGGAATTCCTGTCAGATTCGATGTTTGATTCATAGAGCTAGCTCGGAAATCAGCTGTTTAACTTCAATGGTAAGCAGGGGACTTAAAATAGTAAAAAGGGAGATGCATGTTTTCCCCTTTGGATTTAATTTTTATATTGAGCATTGTATAAGAATGAAGACAATGTAACAAATAAAAGTAAAAATGATGTTGTTGAAATTAGAATATTGCCATATTATGATATCATTCTTTATTTATTTAAGAAAAGTGTTACACTAATAAGCATGTTTGCGTACAAACTATCATAATAAAATAAGAATAAGCATGTAAGAATATCAAGCAAAGAGCAAGTTGAACTGGCGGATATTCCCTTCCGTTATTGTAGAGACATGTGAAACAATGTACCATACCTGGTGCCAAAAAGGATATTGCATATTGTGTAAGCTTCATGAGCAGAAAATGATGTGCTGCAAATAGTTCCCCAAGTTCCACTTTTAAAAATCTCGACTCTGCCATCATATAATCCGATTCCGTTTACCAGTCGAATATTTGGAAAATCTACAAGATCATTGTAATAATAAGTAAAGAAGCATTGTAAATCTAGTCTTGTATTTAAAATCTTTTCATATCTTTTACAGAAATATATGATTTAATTACTTTTTTTGCGTTTGAACATTTCATATAGATTCCCAATTGCGCTGCGCATTAATAACTACAACTAAAAGAGTTTTTTGTCACAAACACTTATGTCTCCCATAACTAGGTATAGAACTGATCAATCCTGTAAAGTTCCATTGAAATCCCACCAGTAGTTTGATATGTGAAAGTCGGACAAGATATTGCTTTTTTTAGCTCTTGCAGCCATTTTGTGCAGCATAGCAGAACATGCCGACTTAACGTTGTAAAGTGACCCCCATAGAATAATGACCCCCGGTCATTATTTTATATAAAATAGTGACCCACTTCTATAAAATACTGACCCTTTTATATAAAAAATAATGACCCCCTATTTTTTTTAAAATATTGACCCCCTCCAATATACACTATAAAGTCAACGTCATATGTGCAAATGCTTGTTTCTGTTGTTCTTGTGTCTGTTGCTGCTTCTGGTACTGCTGCCGCTGCCACGACAACAGCTGACAAAACAACCGTAAAATTTTGAGGTCCCACTTAGAAATAAGCGAACGTCTTGTAAAAATGAAATTTAAACTATAAAATGATTAATGCAAATTTTCCTTTTCTGGAAGAGAGTTCATTTTCAGTGAAAACACAGAGTTTCGGTAAGCAAAGGTGTGAGTTCAAAGCCTAGAGGAGGCACACTCGTTTTTCTTTTCATTTCATATATTGCATTCATTAATGCAATTAAGCTATATATGTCATCATCTTATTAAAGGTAATGAGGATTTTTTAATTTATTTCATATTTCATAAAAAATATAAATACAATCATTCACATTTACATACAACATTAATTTTGTAACTAAATATAGAAACATATCTATCACAGTTAAATCCATATTCATTAACCATACATTCACTTATTACAACCAAGAAGCAGACATCAGCAAACAAAAAACGAACAAAAGAACTTAACATTTTCCTATTTGAACAAATGATATAAAGTAGATACGACAGAAACATAAACATAAAAACATACTTTCAAAAAATAAAAGAAAGAAAAAAAACACAAAAAACTTACACGCTCACACACGTTTTTGGTTTAATTTACATTATATATTTTTTGTCATAATTTTTATTTGTTAATGTTATAGATAGTGTGCACAACTTTTATTTGTAAGATTTGACAATGCATTTGCTTCTTATATCTGTTTCTTTGATTGCAAAAAGTTTTTAAAAAATATTAAAAGTGGGCTTACTTCTTTGGTATTTCATTTTAAAAATGTAATATTTCATTAGAATAATGATATAATTTACTACATTACTATTAATATTGATTGTAAGCTCTCCAAAAAAAACACTGTTTCTTTACTGTATGAAAAATGTTGACAAGTGACAAGACAAGAGTAAAGAATGTAAGTTTGACTATGAATTTTGCACAGTTTTACATTCCCAAAACAGATAATGAAAAGTTTCTAAACTTCTGTAGCAAAATCACACAAATTAAAATTGCATCTAGATTGTATTTGAAAAGCATAGTGTTTGTTTCAGTAAGTCTATGGACAAACATACACTGAAAATTACTAAATGTCACATCTTTAGTACTTTGTAGTGGTCTATATCTATTTCTTTTTCCCATTGCTCTTCATTTTTATTTTTAACCTTATCATCATTTTCAAGTTGGATATTACATAAAAGTTTATTTATTGTTTTGGATGTTTAATTTCATTTAGAGGCGTATTTTGTCCTTCCATATAACTTTTCTTGTTTTTTAGTTTCTAAAGGTATTGTTTTTTGGTAAAATGTTTATAAGCATAAAATATCTTAAATAATAGGCATTTTCTTTCTCGTAAACGTTTTTAAAATTGTCATATTTATAAAAAGCTTTTCTCCTATAATCATAATGATGTTCTATATAAAGTGTGCCTTTAACATGCCATGTTTAAATATAAACCAGTTTGATGTCTATTTTTATGCTAGAATTATTCCATACTATGTTTTTAACAGGATCTTTGTTTTTGTTGTGCTTATGTCGAATGTGAAACCAAGAGGAAAGAACATCATTCATGAACGAATTATCTGGTTATAAATTATTGATATCTATTTTTTGAAAGATTACATTGGAAAAAAGAATCATTTCCATATTGTTTTTTCTTACATTTTATAAAAAGCTTTAATAAACCCTCATTTTCTTTGTTTATATACCTTTTTACCCAGCTTGCTTTTACTGCATTAAGATAATAAGCAATGTCTATAATTTTTTAGCCCAACATTTTTTATGTAAAGTTTTAAGTTTTCAGCCGCTTGATTTCGTCTGTTTTTCCTGCCCATAGAAAACGAAACATCGCTCTAGTTACTTCTTTCCTCTAATCAATGAATAGGTTTGCTAATACTGAAAAGGGGTATATTAATTTTGGCATCACTATTACTATTATTTTTTAATCAGAGTAAGCTTTCTGTGTTACCACTGCTTTAAACTATTGAAAAAAAATTGAAATTTAGGTTTTAAATTTATGTTTGTATTTTACTTGTAATCTGACGACTATAAAAAGCCTTATGTTTTTGTTGAATCAGATGTCTATTTTGACTTTCTATTTTAACAATATTCTATGTTAGTATCTTGACCCGTCTCATGAAATTGTTGATTTTTGGCAATCAAGGTTTAAACCGGAAATTTTTAATAAATTCTGTTATCACATAAACAAGTTTTTGGAAGGCCTTATCTGAACCATCGTTTACATAAGTTGAATCATCTGCAAAGAAGGATTGCGTTATTTCTTTGCGCTCGACGTTAAGTCCTTTATTTCACTATCTTTTTCTATATAATTTGATAGATTTTCTATAAATACGATAAATAATGACAATGATAAAGGACATTCTTGTCGAACAACCCTTTCTTAAGTAAATGGTTCTGAGAAATGACCGTTATTTACAATTATACTTGAAATATCAGTGTAAAAAAAGTTTGACCCATTGTATAAAATCTTTACCAAAATTGAACTTTTCAAGCATATTAAAGATGAACTGATGACTTAAACTATCAAATGCTTTTTCATAATCAGCAAAGAATAATAAACCTGGTCTTATTACTTTTGCAGATATTCAATTATTTAAAAAAATCACCCTTACATTTTCACCAATGTATCGGTTTTTCAGGAAACCTGTTTGATTGAAACTTATCATATTTAGCAATATAGTTACCAAATGTTACACAATAGCTATTATGACCAAAGCCTAGCCCCAGCCTGCAGGATAATATAGATGGATTTGATCCACAGAACATTTTGAGTAAAAGCATTTTTATAAATGAAAACGGCTGCGGATATGCCACTGCAATCCTCGTTTTTTCTGATATTTTGACTTACGAATTATATGCCCAAGGGTAATAATCCATTTAATCATTGGTCACAAAAATATCAAGATGTTTCCATGGATGTCATTGAACTTTCTTTCTCCTTACAAAGTAAATGCTCTAAAATATGTAAATTATTCCTTTATATAGATATTACTATTCAAAACTCATGAGTCATGTTTCCACGCGTTTATTACTAATTATACAATGTCTAAGTGGAAATCTTAAATCAAGTTTGCAAATTAATGCTCTCCTAACTTTTTAAACCAATAGGTTTAAAACATGTTTAAACATTTTGGCTGTCTTATCTTTATAGAGAACGATCATATATAAAAACGCCGCTCCCTTTAAGTTTCGAAAAATAGTTAACAAAGGACGAGCAGTAAGACGGTTAAAATGCATATTTTATGTTCTTCGTAAGAAAGAAACCGTCGCAAGCTCCTTTGAGACTGTTGTTTCTCAAAACACTGTTAAAAATATTGTTTACATAAGATAAAATTTCAAAGAAACGAGCAAGGACTTTAAATCCAACAAGTTTTGATTGATTTATGGCAATTTAAAGTCCTTCAAAAATTTTACGTTTATATTTTTTGAACACGTTCACATAAGAGTTATTACTTGGTTGCTGCTCGTCTTTATGCTAGAATGGTTCGAATATGTCCATAGTGGTCATTATGGATTCGAGGGCCTCTATCGCATAATGGCAAAGCAGCAGCAAAGTATATGCGGTTTTTTTTGATACTCATGTATGGTATACAATGAAACGGAGAATTAGCGTTTGTTACTCCGAATATTGTACTCGTTCTGTGTAATCTTAACTATATTATTTGGTCCTTATTAAAAGCTTGAATAGAAAGGGCTAAGAAGTATTAAGTTTTAAGAAAACGAAATGTATATCTGTAAACGATGTTTCGAATTTGGTAATACTCGTATGCTAATGGGAGGTTTTCCTGCCACCACTCTATGGGGTGGAGACATAAAGATATTCCCTTTTCGTCATTTCATTCGCCCGTCCACTAATTTAAGTTGATCAGTATGTGCTATTGTGCAACTGGGGTTTTCCCTTGTTTAATAATTTAGGTTTTTTCTGAGTTATTACCCATGACTTCATAAACATTTGAAATACAGCTTGTGTCAAACGTAGCCGAAAAAGTTTTAGACCTGGTGTCATTAAACTTTTCAGAAATGTATTTCAGCATGTAAAGTGTGCATAGGAGGGTTGCTTGCGGATATATTTGAATCGTGATGTTACCGAAATAGACTTATATTCAGATGGATATCAGAGGCGCTCCTAATGTTAAAGCACAGGGTATCTGAAACGGTGTTATTGTCTTTTAAAACGCTTCTGCTGATAATTGCTTCCAGCACTTTTAGGTTTTGAAATTTTAGTACTACTGAAGCGTGTGCTAGGGGGTGTGAGGAATGTTGCATCTTTTTCATAATTTTTCACGTATAGTCTCAATCAATAAGTTAATTTTCATGGAATTTTGTAGCAATGAATGCTTTCGAGGGATAGGTCTTATTCAATATTATTTCACTAAAACCCCATAAGAATTTTGTCATGTAATAAGATCTTTTTCATACAGAAAATGTTATCTTAAGAAAACAAAAACGAATAAAAGAAATATCGTTAAAACAAGATTACTTACGATGTGCCTTAAATAAAAACATGTGTCATTTTGGCATTATCATACGGAGCCCCTAAGGTGACATTTTCCACACTTTTTTCCCCGGAATTTAATTCGTTTTTACGAAATAATAATTCGTAATTACGAAATAATAATTCGTTTTTACGAAATATTAATTCGTAAATACGAAATATTAATTCGTAAATACGAAATATTAATTCGTTTTTACAAAATATTAATTCGTTTTTACGAAATATTAATTCGTATTTACGAAATATTATTTCGTAATTACGAAATATTAATTCGTAATTACGAAATATTATTTCGTAATTACGAAATATTAATTCGTTATTACGAAATATTAATTCGTTTTTACGAAATATTATTTCGTAATTACGAAATATTATTTCGTAATTACGAAATATTATTTCGTAATTACGAAATATTAATTCGTTTTTACGAAATGTTATTTCGTAATTACGAAATAATAATTAGTAAATACGAAATAATATTTCTTAAAAACGAATTAAATTTTTTCTAGCGTTTCAAAGAGTTTTGGTAATAGTTATAAATAAGGCCTCAAAACTAAGTTCCTGACTTAATATAAGGCATGTACATGCAATATAAATAGTGATTTTTGTTCTCCCCAAGTTTTTTAACTTTACATAAATTAAAATATTCGCATGTCAATAGCGTTGAGCCACACCCGTGATAGTACACGCGCTAGGAAAATTTACTTAAAATGGGGGTCCTGTGCTTCAAATCCAAACACGGACATTTCTAATACTAAATTGTGAGGAAATATTCATTTTAAATTGATTAGATTAGTGAAATCTGGACCAACCCCCTCCTCGTCCCATTAGTTTTACTTATGTATATGATAAAAGAACGGAATAATATAGCATGTTTCTGTTTTAAAGATACATGTCGTAAAAGATTGCCTCAAACATTAAAACATTGCTGATAGGAACATGAAATCGGGACAAAAGACCATTTTGGACAGAGAATGACTTCTCACTCAAAAATCCTGTTCACTTAAATATAATAACTTGAGAACCATTCGGCTTATAATCGCAAAGTTGATCAAGGCATGTAAATGACCCATTTGTGAGATTAATAGGTTCTTTATCAAGCTCAAAATGACCTTGAATAAGATTTCGTAAAAACGAATTAATATTTCGTAATTACGAAATAACATTTCGTTTTTACGAATTAATATTTCGTAATAACAAAATAATATTTCGTAATTACGAAATAACATTTCGTAAAAACGAATTAATATTTCGTAAATACGAATTAATATTTCGTAAAAACGAATTGATATTTCGTAATTACGAAATAAC
>NW_026852928.1:0-11930 GCF_026571515.1 Ruditapes philippinarum
ATTGTCCCAACAAAGAGCTTTAGTCAAAATTAATGTCTGATGGAAAAGACAAGTTCAAAGTGAATATCTTCAGTATTTTCAAACATTAATGTTGCATGTAAAAGTATGTTATAAAGTTTGAAAAATTCATAATATATAGTGTATTCTGATTGGTTAATTATCTCGTGGCCACGACTTAGCTATCTCGTTCCCAAGACTTAGTAACTCGTGGCCACGACATAGTATCTCGTGGTCACGACTTAGCTATCTCGTGGCCACGCCTTAACAACTCGTGGCCACGACATAGTCACTCGTGGCCACGACATAGTATCTCGTGGCCACGACTTAGTAACTCGTGGCCACGACATATTATATCGTGGCCACGATATAGTATCTCGTGGCCACGACTTTGCTATTTCACTACTTAGTAACTCGTGGCCACGACATAGTATCTCGTGGCCACGACTTAGTATCTCGTGGCCACGACATAGTATCTCGTGGCCACGACTAGAATTGACCCCCTAGATGCCGTGTTCGTGATTTCTCATGTGCCGTCATGTCGACTTATATTTACGCGACATGACATCTTCTATCATTGTTTGGTGAGATAATAAAGACGTATGGGCAACGTTTGTTTCAAGGCATGTCGACGTATTTTTGTCAGTAATGGAGTTAATGGGAATCAGTAATAGCTATATCAACATATTTCATCCCGACCTTGTTATATCTGCTTCCTGGAATATATCACCGCGTATTAACATCATGGGCACTGTCGGAAAGACCCAATTATTAATATTCGGAAAGTAAACTCGTCTCACCAAACCAAAATCTTAATATATTGAATGGTTCATCCTTTGAAGAGCATAATTTGTAGACACTTTGAAAGGTCATTTGTGTTTTATTCTAACACTCACGTGATTTTGTCACTATATTTAAAGAAGGAAAAAACTGGTGTTAAACTGCCAGTAAACACCGGTTAGGGACTACTTGTATATGCGCTGTTAAGTTTTCACCCTCGATTGTATAGTTTACAAAGCATTTTAAAGCAACAATAAAAAGCATTTTTATTTATATTTTCAGTTCGAATAATGTTTTTCTTTCCATACAATACCGAAATAATATCTCACATACACTAATGCCACATATTAGATCCATATCAGTTAATATATATTTAATAATACATATTTATACAGCGTTCTACGAAAATCGGCACCGGAAGTTATTACCGCTTGAAAAATAACATAAGTGATTTTCCTTATTTTATCGGGTTAGAATCGAAATAACATCGGCCGGAGAGGTGTATATCGGCTATAAACACCGGTTTTGTCGTTTTGATGCGACAAATTTAACCAATCAGGCCTACGGCCTTCGTGGTCAATTCCTACGCATCAAAACTCCAAACCGGTGTTAAATAGCCGATATACACCTCTCAGGCCGTTGTTATTTCTTAAATATAAAATTTGGTATATGTCCGTTTCTGCAGTGCATTTTGTATATGCGTTTTTATCTAACTAGCAGTTATACCAAATAAATTATGTCACAGGGTGAAAAAAATGTTCAGCCTGACCGGGACTCAAACTATATCAAGTCAGTGCTTGGTTAGCAACCATATACTAGGATTTTATATACATGTACACTTATCAAGACGTTTGGACACCTTTAAAATAATATTTCAGTTTGCAGCGAAATGTTTATTCTGAGTTAAAGTATTGTACACATGAAATTAAAAGGAAACTAAAAACTTCTTGAAAAGAGTTCAAATGTAGTAAGAATAAATAAAATACAAAAACAAATCAGATGAATAATAAAAAATATTAAAATTTGTAATAAATATTGTTGCTCCGAAGAATATTTGGCTGTTTGCTAGTGGGAAATGCACTTCATTTTGTATAGACATTGATGGAAATTCAAATGTCCTTACAAAGATGTTTATACGTTTTTATAACGGTGTCTTCAGCATAATACTTATACAACAAAGTTGTAAATAACTTAACTGGTATACATTAACACAGTGTTTGGTGTCCAGACGGCCCTCTGATAGAACCTATTTGTGCTTAATTTACTTTTGATGTTTTCAACCTTTAATAGGCACACATATATGATCCGCGTCATGAGAAAACCAACATAGATGGTTTGCGACAAGTAGAGAAACTGATAGCGAACAGCATGGATCCTGATCAGACTGCGCCGATCCATGCTGTTCGCTATCAGTTTCTCTACTTGTTATAGGGTTTGTAAGCGAACAGCATGGATCCATTCTGGTCGCAAACGCATTATGTTGGTTTTGTCGTGGCGTGGCTCATATGTGATTTACTTCGTAAATTCGTGGCATACAGATTGACAGAATAGTTTACAGGAAAACATCGAAAGGTATTCAAACGTCCGCCTCATTGCATTTTACTGTCATATACATTGTTGGTATACCTAACCGATATACAGTCATTTGCAAAGTTATCAATATAAAAATAAACAAAACAGTAAATTAAGCTGTTAACTGAAATGTCCTTTCAATAGTATCCGGATATCTTTTCAGTAGTTAATGCATATCAGTACGTTTTTATCTCACCTGAGCATATGCTCAGGGTGAGCTATTAGGATCACTCTCCGTCCGTCGTCTGTCGTCCGTCGTCCGGTGTCCGTCGTCCGTCGTACGTCTTCCGTTGTCCGTTCACACTTTTCAAACGACATCTCCTCTGAAACCATGAGGCAGATCATAATGAAACTTCACAAGGATGTTCCTTGTGTGAAGCCTTAACAAAGTTCTTCAAAGAATTCCATTCCATGCAGAACTCTGGTTGCCATGGCAACCAAAAGAAAAAACTTTAAACATCTTCTTCTAGAAAACCCAAAGAGCTAGAGCTTAGATATTTGGTATGAAACATCTTCTAGTAAGTGTCTACCAAGATTGTTCAAATAAAAGCCCTGGGGTCAAAATTGGCCCCGCCCCAGGGGGTCATTGATTTTCCCTATATGCATATAGTAAAAACTTAAGAAAATCTTATTTTAAAGAACCCAAAGAGCTAGACCTAAGATATTAAGCTTGAAACATCTTCTAATGAGTGTCTACCAAGATTGTTCAAATAAAAGCCCTGGGGTCAAAATTGGCCCCGCCCCAGGGGGTCATTGATTTTCCATATATGCATATAGTAAAAAACTTAAAAAAATCTTCTTCTAAAAAACCCAAAGAGCTAGAGCTTAGATATTTGGCATTAAATATGTTCTAATGGATGTCTACCAAGTTTGTTCAAATAAAAGCCCTGGAGTCAAAATTGGCCCCGCCCCAGTGGGTCATTGATTTTCCCTATATGCATATAGTAAAAACTTAAAAAAAATCTTCTTTTAAAGAACCAAAAGAGCTAGACCTAAGATATTAAGCATGAAACATTTTCTAATAAGTGTCTACCAAGATTGTTCAAATAAAAGCCCTGGGGTCAAAATTGGCCCCGCCCCAAGGGGTCATTGATTTTTCCTGTATGCATATTGTAAAAACTTAAAAAAATCTTCTTTTAAAGAACCCAAAGAGCTAGACCTAAGATATTAAGCATGAAACATCTTCTTATCAGTGTCTACCAAGATTGTTCAAATAAAAGCCCTGGGGTCAAAATTGGCCCTGCCCCAGGGGGTCATTGATTTTCCCTATATGCATATTGTAAAAACTTAAAAAATCTTCTTTTAAAGAACCAAAAGAGCTAGACCTAAGATATTAAGCATGAAACATCTTCTAATAAGTGTCTACCAAGATTGTTCAAATAAAAGCCTTGGGGTCAAAATTGGCCCCGCCCCAGGGGGTCATTGATTTTCCCTGTATGCATATTGTAAAAACTTTAAAAAATCTTCTTTTAAAGAACCCAAAGAGCTAGACCTAAGATATTAAGCATGAAACATCTTCTAATAAGTGTCTACCAAGATTGTTCAAATAAAAGCCCTGGGGTCAAAATTGGCCCCGCCCCAGTGGGTCATTGATTTTCCCTATTTGCATATAGTTAAAACTTAAAAAAATCTTCTTCTAAAAAACCCAAAGAGCTAGAGCTTAGATATTTGGCATTAAACATGTTCTTATGGATGTCTACCAAGTTTGTTCAAATAAAAGCCCTGGGGTCAAAATTGGCCCTGCCCCAGGGGGTCATTGATTTTCCCTATATGCATATAGTAAAAACTTAAAAAAATCTTCTTTTAAAGAACCAAAAGAGCTAGACCTAAGATATTAAGCATGAAACATCTTCTAATAAGTGTCTACCAAGATTGTTCAAATAAAAGCCCTGGGGTCAAAATTGGCCCCGCCCCAGGGGGTCATTGATTTTCCCTATATGCATATTGTAAAAACTTTAAAAATCTTCTTTTAAAGAACCCAAAGAGCTAGACCTAAGATATTAAGCATGAAACATCTTCTAATAAGTGTCTACCAAGATTGTTCAAATAAAAGCCCTGGGGTCAAAATTGGCCCCGCCCCAGGGGGTCATTGATTTTCCCTATATGCATATAGTAAAAACTTAAAAAAATCTTCTTCTAAAAACCCAAAGAGCTAGAGCTTAGATATTTGGCGTAAAACATGTTCTAATGAGTGTCTACCACGTTTGTTCAAATAAAAGCCCTGGGGTCAAAATTGGCCCCGCCCCAGGGGGTCATTGATTTTCCATATATGCATATAGTAAAAACTTAAAAAAATCTTCTTTTAAAGAACCCAAAGAGCTAGAGCTAAGATATTAAGCATGAAACATCTTCTTATCAGTGTCTACCAAGTTTGTTCAAATAAAAGCCCTGGAGTCAAAATTGGCCCCGCCCCAGGGGGTCATTGATTTTCCCTATATGCATATAGTAAAAACTTTAAAAAGATTCTTTTAAAGAACCCAAAGAGCTAGAGCTAAGATATTTAGCATGAAACATGTTCTAATGGGTGTCTACCAAATTTGTTCAAATAAAAGCCCTGGGGTCAAAATTGGCCCTGTCCCAGGGGTCATTGATTTTCGCTATGTACATAGAGTAAAAAGTTAAAAATCTTCTATTGAAGAACCCAAAGAGCTAGTGCTAAGATATTTAGCATGAAACATGTTCTAATGGATGTTTACCAAGTTTGTTCAAATAAAAGCCCTGGGGTCAAAATTGGCCCTGTCCCTGGGGTCATTGATTTTCCCTATATACATAGAGTAAAAAGTTAAAAGTATTCTATTAAAGAACCCAAAGAGCTAGAGCTAAGATATTTAGCATGAAATATGTTCTAATGGATGTTTATCAAGTTTGTTCAAATAAAAGCCCTGGGGTCAAAATTGGCCCTGCCAGGGAGAGGGGGGGGGGCAAAAGTCATTGTTATTCATTATTTGTGTATAGTAAAAAATTAATATCATGAAATATGTTCTAATGGGTATCTTCCAACTTTGTTCAAATAAAAGCCTTTTGGTTTAAACTGGCCCGGCCCTGGGGGCCTATGTTCAGGTGAGCGACCCCAGGGCCATCATGGCCCTCTTGTTTATATCAAACACTGACTGATATATGTTTCTGGTTTTACTGCCAACCAGATAAATACAAGTCTACAACCAGATAAATACAAGTCTACAACCAGATAAATACAAGTCTACATAATACATTAAATGTGAGTATACATGTAAATGCATAAAACTAATTGTAATGTTTATCTTCAAAAGTGTCCGACGAAAGCTTTTTAAGTTATTTAACTTATTTTATTTCCAGTATGGTTTTTAAACGAAATGCACAGCTTGTATTGTAAAATATCAACCCAATATTAAGATCAAATTAAACATCATTGAATTTTTTCTTATGTGTGTCTAAGGGAAAAATAATCTATCAATACCACGACTTAGTAACTCGTTGCCACGACATAAATATCTCGTGGCCACGACATAAATATCTCGTGACCACGACTTAGTAACTCGTGGCCACGACATAGTATCTCGTGGCCACGAGATAAATAAAAACACACACATGTCACCTTTGTGCCACCGTAATTGACTTATGTTGTTCTTTATTTTTATTTAAGTCTATGCAACATTTTACAAATGTTCTCAAATTAAAATATGTTATAAGCTAAGATAAACTCTAAATGTTTAGAAAGTGTTACATTATGCAAAACAAATATCTTTTGTAAAATTTTCGTAAGTATATTTTATTTCTTTTACTACTACATTACGGCACTGCTGTTATTACCGATAACAATATCAGATTTGTTTAAAGTATGATAAGTTTAGTTTTCTACTGCACATCTGCCCGTGGACGGCCTTGTTTAAGACTTGAACCACACGCGCTGTACAGGAAAATACATAGACAGGAACGACGATACTTTGAAAACTCGATACTGTCTTTCATTTAAGAAAGATACAAAGTCACATACCATAACAATTTAATTAATTATAAAGCCTGTTATACATGTTTATTAGAGAGGAGATCGAGTTTTTCATTTATCCGCTATTTTACCTCTGCATATTACAAGACCAAGGGAGTTTAGATTCATTTATTATGATTTATATGATTGTTTATTTGATTTTACCCTTGATATATATTGCTATATCAGTCAAATATATTTCATATTTAATTTTGTGTAAAATAAATATAAAATATAAATATGAAATCGGGCGGGGTCAAAACTCATGTTTATTTTAAGGGACTTCTTTCTTATGTTTCTTTCAGCTCCATTTCTGACAGTCATTTTTTCAGTTATTCACTTCATTATCACTAATTATAATGAATCCTTTAGATTAAATAATATTTTTACACTATCGGAGATTTCTTTGATATAAATAAAGAATGCCAGAAGCGTGATATATTTCGCCATCTACTCTTTTTCTGTATTTTCAAACGGACATTTTGGCGGTGCCATTTTAGATCTATTTGAAAAATTTGCTGATAATAAAAAAAACAAATATTTCATAATGTAGCACCAAACAGCGCGTGCAAAAACGGTCAAAACAAAAGCGCTATTTAAATGCTAGCCTACAAACCAATTCAATAATATTTCACCATATTTCTCTTAAACGGAAAAATATCCTCTCAATATTTAAAGGTGTTATGTTCTTTATTGAAAATTCTAACACTCCTCGTGATCTTGTCACTTTAGACAAAGACAAAAATAACGGTGTTAAAATGACAATAAACACTGGCTAGGGACTACTTGTATATGCGGTTGTTATGTTTTCTCCCTCGATTATATACTATACAAAGCCTTTTAAAGCAACAATAAAACACATTGATATTCTCAGTTCTTATAATGTTTTCTTTTCATACAATACTGAAATAATATCTCAAATACACTAACGCCACATATTTGATCAATATCAGTTATTAAATGTTTTGACAAACGGCGCCAGTCCGTAGGCAGCGTAATGACGTCATATTTTCGTATACAACTCATTCATAAACGCACTAGAATGACGTCATTTCAAACATACAAGAATAATAATATCTGTCATATGTTGCGGTTCGGACCGGAATTTCCGTCCCGAGAGGACCCGCCCATTGGGCGGTAACGAGGCTTGCCGAGTTACCGCCCATGGGCGGGTTCCCGAGGGACGGATATTCCGGTCCGAACCGTAAACATATGTCAGATATTTTTTCTTGCATATTCTGCCATATTATTTCATATTTAAAATGATTTACCTCAATATGATATATGTGCATTGAAATTAAAGTCATTTCATCCATAACTATTTTCTTACAATAGCGTATGATCTTACAACTTAAATAACAACGGCTAAATGACGTCATCCTAAGCACATATCACCCTTCTTAAACGACGTCATTTTAACGCGATTCATTCATAAAGTGCGCTAAAATGACGTTGTTGTTTGGCACGCGACTCATCTGGCACCCCCCATGCCAGATGAAATTTCCGGCATGGGTAAAACTCACGGAAACGCCAGTCTGCTATGCAAGAATGATTACTTTTGCACTGATGTAAACACAATATAATTCAGTCTGAGACGTAAGTTTTTATTGTTGAAAACTTGATAAAATAATTAACGTGTTTTTCTTATTATTTCTTTTGTTTAATAATTTCCATTTCTTTCATAGCAGACTGGTGTTTCCGTGAGTTATACCCATGCCAGAAATTTCATCATGCATGGGGGTGCCAGATGAGTCGCGTGCCATAGAACAACGCAACGTCATTTTAATAACACTTTGACGTGACGTCATTTGCGCTATAAATATACCGTTATTTAAAGCGCGCAAATGTTAGCGTTACACTATAGGCGAGTCAAAGAAAACATACTTTTGTACATATTCTATAGACAGATGTCATTTGTAATTGATAGGAACATAAGATTTGATGGAGTTAGTGGTCAGTTGGGTCAAGGTCACCAGTGCTATAAATAGATTTTTACACTTTTGCTCATACAGCCTTTGATTATTGACAGATATATTTCATATTTGGTAGGAAGATAACTTGCATGGTATTCATCCTTTTGATTGGGGTAGGGATCAATGGGTCAAGGTCACTTGTGCTAAAATAGATTTTTACACTTTTGCCCATATAGCCTTTATTTATTGACAGATATATTTCATATTTGGTAGGAAGATAGCTTGCGTGTTATTCTTACTTTTGATGGAGTTAGGGGTCAGTGGGGTCAAGGTCACAAGTGCTAAAAATAGAGTTTTACACTTTTGCCCATACAGCCTTTATTTATTGACAGATTTATTTCATATTTGGTTGGAAGATAACTTGCATGGTATTCTTCCTTTAGATGTTAGGGGTCAGTTTGATCAAGGTCATCAATGCTCAAAATAGATTTTAACATTTTTGCCCATACAGCCTTTATTCATTGACAGGTGTATTTCATATTTGGTAGGAAGATAACTTGCATGATATTCTATAGGTGTCAGTGGGTCAATGTCAAGGGTGCCAAGTATAGACAGGGCTTTTTTTCACAGTTTGGGGAAGCAGCCCAGCCCTTAATTTTGGGGAAAAATTACATGGTATATTTGCAAAAGGGGAAGAAAAAACTTAATGTAAATTCAATTTTTGGGGAAAACTGCATGATTTTAAAGAAATTTTCTTTGGGGAAGCAGCCCTATACCGGCCCCTGTTATAGAAGGTAAAAAGGCCCTGATAGATTTCTTACATTTATATATATTTGATAAAGTTGAATATTTATCACTTCACAAGTCATAGCAATGACTTGGCAACTTATATATTTCACAATTACAAAATGCCATGACTCTGTCAAGCTATATAACTTGTGCTTACATTTTTTTTGGCAATGTTTCTGTCCATAACTAAGTGAATGGGTCAACATGAATCGGAGCCGGGGGCATTTTTGTTTAACAAACACGTTCTTGTTTTATTTAGGAATCAAATGTACATCTTTCTATTGTCATAAAAATGCGATTTTATGTTTTTATATGTGCATGTGTAAACAATATAAAGTCTGTTTGATAAAAGTAACGTTTGTTTCACTGTGGTTACTTCAACAAGTTAAAACTTTGCCAAAGTTTACAAAATTTACTTACTGTTCAAATTGAAGTTGATGTTGCTGTTATAGCTGCTTTCTGACTTCAATTTCCCTTTTGATAAAATTACTTTAAAAAGTAGGTAACGTATGTTTTTGTAACGTATGTTTCATTTCTTCATCGAAAGTGGATTGAAAAATGACGCAAGAGCGTGTTATAAAACTCGCCATAATTTGTGGTTAATATATCAGAATAACACACATGATCATTTTCTTTCTTGTTTGGAGTCTTCTTTGAATGGATTAGCTCTTAAACAATGGTAACGTATGTTTCTATTTAAAATGCTGTTGAAAAGATTTGAATAAAAAATGAAAATTTCCGAAAATAGAATGATATTTGAGAGGCCGCAAGCTTATGTTTACTTATAATTATATATATGCTGTATTATTAAGCATTTATCGATTCAATTATGTAATTTCTGTTTCACTTCTAATTGTTTTAGGTTTGTCACAATTTATTTATATGCATTTGGCGACATTTGATCATTCATTATATCAATAAGATTTTTAACAGTCAAATATAATTTTTACCAAAATTCAAAGTGCATATACACGCAGCAAGGACTAATTGCACATGTTTCGTTTATTCTGGAACTTATTTTTCTGAAACACAATTTCAAAGTTGAAAATTCTAGGTGGCGACAGTAACGTATGTTACATTTTAGGGCATTAATGGTAAAAGAACAATAACAGATACAAATGTAAAACTGAGAGAGTCCCTATTAGACAAAGTGGCATCCACCTTCCTAACGACATTTTGGCCTGTATTCAGAATCGATACTTACACTCACACTCAATGAGTAAATCCTTTATAATTGGCTAACGGTCAAGACAGCCAGCCCTTACCTTTCAGATAAGTGGTATTCAGATTATAAAGTAAGTGTCAAGGGAGTTTGAGTCATCAGATGATTTAAAAGGGAAACATAATTGTGTATTGCAAGAAAAAAATAATTGAAATAAAAAATTGGATGCAACTTTCAAAATAAAGTTAACGCTATTGAAATGAATTTTGTTCAGTTCTAAATGCCTGTCATAAGCCTTTCATTACTTTCTTTAGCTTTTTTTTCGTCCTGTCTTTCAGGTTTTCCAACATTATTTTGCTACTTTGGCATTTAATACTTGGATACTATCAAATTCTCTTTAAATTTCTATTCATGCTTTTGTTTTATCGAACATACATGTATACTTATTCAAAATCGTTTTTTTTTCTTTTTTGTTTTCTTTTCTTTTAAATTAAATTTTTTAATAATCAGTTCTTTAACAAAAGTGTTCCACTTCATTGAAATACACTCATTAAACGACATGATTACACTCTTACAATGTATATTGAGTGATGTTATGCAATAAAACCGATCGGTCAACTTTTGAAGTCTCCCTCACGAGAGGTAAGGTCGAGTAAACAAAACGAATACCACTTTGCACATTGTGAGTAACTTACCTTAAGTCTACTCCAGCGTTACTTGAGGCGAACTTTCGTGAGTTTGAATCCAGATTGAGATTGAGTATCGTTTCTGAATACGGGCCTTTGACCTCAAGAATCAAAGCGCTGAAAGCACTGATGTTTTTTTCTTTCGCTCAAGTAGTGAATGTATTAAGACATGAGGTTATAACAGTATTATTTACACTATGTGCACATGTCGGACAGATGCACAGCTGTCTAGCTGAATAGCTGACATAGATCAAATGGAATCTGGTAACCAGTTGCTTTTTTTTTTGAAATTAACCGCTTAAGCAATTTTGTTGTATACAGGCTAAATTTCGTGGCGTGACCTATTACGCTGCGGAGCCGCCCCTAACAAGAGTGATAAGAATTAAAGGCCCGAAACACTGTTAGGGGTTTCTTACTGACGATGTCAATTCTTTGTTTTGGCTTTTTCCTGTCTGTCAGATCGTGTCAGACTCTTTGACTGTGGTTATCACGATTGTATGAAACTACTTATCTGGTGTTAAGTGCTGTGTGGCGGCTGTAAAAAGTCTCACCGTGCTTCACTTCTGCGTAGTAATTATTATTTTCCTACTTGGACAGTGGGTCTGACTCTGTTTGGGAGATAGATCAAAACTGTTTGTCAGATATTTTATTGCTTGTTTCTATCTTAAATGGTTAAGATTGTGGTTGTTTTGAAATGGAATGGTCGCCACGATATTGCTTGGGGATTGTTGAAAGCGGCGTAAAACCTGAAACAAAGTAAAAGCATTTCTTGACCGCTTTCTCTTAGCAAGACCCAACTGATGTCAGACAGAATGCAATAGCTATTGCTGCTGTAGGTTGTGTGCAAGTTTGGTACAGATAAAAACATAAATGGAGGACTATAGTGCTAAAAAGGCCGGAATGGGCATTTCAGACCTTTTCACGGGCCACAACTTCGACATGCATGATGGGATCTCGTCAGTTATCTAACTTGATGGAGATACACGCACGCACACGTTCGACGAACAACAGCAAATCTATATGCCCCACATATTATGAACTTTTGAATGAGAGTCAAATGCACCATT
>NW_026852929.1:0-18988 GCF_026571515.1 Ruditapes philippinarum
GCCGATTTAGTCCGTATTTATAAAGAGCGCCTTAAAACATTTCGTACGATACCAAACATGACCTGGTTATATTGACTAATAAAGGCGCAAATTCACATTTTACGCTTGAGTGATTTTACTTCATTTATCGGGTCCTATCCGAGTCAGCGATACAAAATGATACATTTTCTGAATCTAGTGAGTAATACCTTTCGTTCGATACAGGTATTAATAAGATCGGTCCGTTGCTTGGGGAGAAAAAATGAATTTCACGCACGAGTGACTTGACATCCGGTTTGATCGCGTGACTAAAATGTACTCGTCAAGACCTTCAATTTGATACCAAACACGACTATGTTTCGTTCATAAACGAAAAAGTTATGCGCGTTTTTCCGCATGAGTGATTTTGTTTGCCATATTCAAACTCTCCTATCTCAAAAACGGTAAGAGATAGATCCATATAATAATACATTTTCTGTATCTACTCGCAGAGATCTTTCAAACGGTATTAAATTTTACGGTTTTTATGGACTTTGAAAAATAGGTTTAAAAATCGCTAAAGGGCCATAACTCGAGAACGGATAAAAATCGAATCGAGAACCTAGGGTTTATTTTGAAGCATTCTGTCAGGTCTACCATTTTATACGAAAAAAAATCAAAATGTATATCGTAAAATGTTGCACAAAAGACGAAAAACGCTTTTTCTGTTGTATTTTTGTTCGGTTTTAGTTACCATTGATAAAAGTTTTTTTTGTTTTTTATGTGGTGATCAGTTTTAAAATCATGTTGGCATTTCTTTTCCAAAATGAGTTTAAATTATACCCCAGTGGTAAACTAACACTACAATAGCTTATTGCTAACCCGCTTTTACTTTAGACGGATAAACTTTTGAATGGAGCATTGTCCGCATATCCGTTCCTAAATAAACAGGACGCCAGACCTAATGGCAACTTTAAAGAGATTCATTTTAAAAGTTAAATGGACATTTGTTAACTCTTCCGAACTTAAATCAACACACGTCAAATAATGTAAACAAGCTAGCCTTGGCACTTGAATAGACCATTGTTAAAGTATTCGTCCCTAAATAAACAAAACGCCAAACATCGCGGCGACTTCAAAGGGATTCATTTTGACAGTTGAATGGACCATTGTCCGCACATCTGCTCTTAAATCAACATACGCCAAACATTGTTGACATTCTGAATGGATTAATTTTGACACCTGAATAACCTATTGTCCGCACATCTGCTCTTAAATCAACACACGCCAAATAATGTAAACAAGCTAGCCTTGGCACTTGAATAGACCATTGTTAATGTATCCGTCCTTAAATAAACACACGCCAACAGTGCGGCGACTTTAAAAGAATCAAATTTGACATGTTTACTTTGAATTGTCCGCCCAGTCGGCCTTAAATAAATAGACGCGCAACATGTTGAAGCTTGTTTTATTGCATTGGTGACGTCATCAAATCCAAGCATGCGCATTAAGGGATAGTACTTTTAATATTGGAGTCATTTCGTTGCTGGAGCTTAAGAAGTAAAGAGGTAATATTTTTATTAAATGTTTATAAAGAAATACTTAAAAATAAATATGTTAATAGTCATTCTAAAAATAAAACGATAATGTCATTCTAAAAATAGAACGATGATGTCATTCTAAAAATAGAATCCAATATGGCGCCGCGCATGCGCAGTCGTGGCGTTAAACCGACGCCTATACTACTGTTAGGTATATACTAATTACTATCATTTCCATCGACAGTTTAAAAACTGATCATAATCATTCACCTTATAATTAGAATTTAACTCCTTTTGGAACGTTTGTCGACCATGGCTTGGGGTTCTTTTGTGCTCGTGCGTAGCGTGTTTTATCATGCTTCCATCTAATATAATATTTCCTTATAATACATTGTCGTACAGCATGATATCAAATAAAGAACTGGAGAAAAAGAGTTTGTTTATCATTCGATAAAATAGAGATGAAAATATATAAAAACTATTATTTCTTCTTTATAATAGCACAGATATTTTCAAACATATTAAAAAACATTAAAACATTTCAATAATGTTAAGCGTCTATATTTTTGCACGTGTTAATGTCCGTCAGTTCAGATTGTTCCCAGTCTTTTTTTTTTTCAAAAGCTCATCACTTTGACGTATTTGACCGTCAATATGACTGAAAGAATTATACAAGCTAAACCAAAAAGAAACTGGAACAACCTGCAGAACATGACTGTTTTACTTCCTGAAGTATTGTTTTTGCCGCACGGTACGACTTTAAATAGAAGTGATGCACTTTTTCTAGCTACAAACCAGAATGGCAGTAGTCCTGCAATTCCAAGCCAACCTGACAAGAAATCGTACAAGGCATCGTGAGCCATATCATGGAAAACATTAGTTTCTTCTGGCTGAAAACATGACGATGAAAATATGGTTAATACCAGCAAATCTATAGATTGAAACATTGTCGCCAAACAACTGAAAACCACAGATTTCTTTTCATTCCGATTCATATCATCACTTATGGTAGAATAATCGTCATGCGCAGCCTTATAATAAAAGAATGCATCAAGCAAGTAACAAATCACTTTAAGACTAACAGCAAACGTATAAAACCCAGGATAAAAGCTGATTCCTTTGTCACAACTGGCAGTCCCATTTTTTTCGATTGTATTTTGGTTTTCAAAGAGTTCTAAAACGTGAAGCACGTCAAACACTGCACCAATAAAAGTTGCAACTACAGCAATTCCCAAAAATATTAAAGATAATGAACGTTTCACCTCCATTTGTAATTCAATCAATAATAGCTGTATGTTTTCTATCATTCAAACAAATATTTACAAAATTATGAATGTGTGCAACCGTTACTAAGATAATGAACGGAATCTGATGATGACGGAATGACAGAATGACGGAATGACGGAAGGACGGAATGACGGAACAGGGTAACACTATATGCCCCGGCCATTATTTGGCGGGGGCATAATGAAGGAATGAATGATAAAACAAATGAATGAATGAATCAATGAATAAATTATTAATATGGCATAGACTTTATATGTTGAACTATAACAGTTGCATCAATGAATGAATAATTAAATAACTTAAAAAATGAATGAATGAATGAATGAATGAATTTGAAATAGATTTTATGTGTTGAACTACAACAGTTGCAGTGACAATGCTATAGCTACACAACACTTACTGGTTATAATCTAGAAATTAAATGTGTTGATGAAGATATAAAAGCACAGCTTGATACTATAATTCTGGATACTTGTCTGTAGTTTATAACTTTTGATGACTTTAAATCCCAAGTTGGCACTTTGCCAAACTAGATAAGGACTCCTTTTTGGTGTGAAAGAGATTTATTCATTAACTTGTTAAATTTTCCACTACTTTATTACACTGATGATTAGTTAGTGTGGTTCACTGAAATCATCAGTGAAATGTAGGATCATGTAAGAAAATATATAAAATGTGTCCAACGTCAAAGACAGCGTTAAATCTATATAAGGCGCCTTTCTCAAATACACTCAATGGCTTTCAACGCAATAATGGTACCCATAAATCATCAATTTCTGACTTATATCATGTGGTTGTTAATGTCTGTTGAATGTTTGGATGGCATACATTAATTTTTGCTATACGCGAATTTCCGGTCTCGTTACACCTGTTTTTTAGCTGTAGGAAATAGGCGACGAAGATCGGTTTTCCTATCCGTGTTTTCCTTATTTTCGATTTTTGTAGCACAAAACTCTGATTCCGTTCATGCCTTTTGTACACAAGTGCTCAGGATATGTTGTTAAACTGTTCTATTTGGTATATTTGTTGAAAATCGTAACATGTGTCTTCTCGAAATAGTCATGAAACCTGAGTGACCTGTTCACTGCGCCGCAAATTCTTCGAACGTCGCCATTTTAACTTTTCTATTTTATATGAGATATTTTCATTTATTCGTATCTTTTTCGTGTTTTCAGTTATTTAACTAAAATTTTCAGAGATGATTTAAACATAGCAGCAGAGGAAGTCAACGTGACATTGTGCAGACACATCATCAGATATTTGAAATATACGTAATTAATTTCAGCCTATTCATAACAAAATGCAAATTATCTGACGTGCGCCGGCAACTCAAACCAATGTCGTTAATACTGAAAATTTCTAAGTAACTAGAGTAAATTTTTTGTAAATGAGTTGTTGTAATGTTAAATAATAAACTTAACGGTTATATGTGTGAATTATTTTGCATTGGCGTTAAAAATGAACCGGCTATAAAATTTGTCACGGACTTTTGGGACAACCCTCGTATAAGGAGTAAATAAACAAAATCTCTGCATCCTGTCTTGCGAGCCTTTACAATTCAATGTGTACTTTAAGCTTCATGTTATTTCTGATCAGTGTACCTTACTTGGGAACCTACATATTTTAACTTGAACATTTCTTGTGATAACAGGAAGGAGACTTGTTTAAATACTGTGTTGTTATACCTAGTATTGTCCAACAATATTGACCTGGAACTTCGTTAATTTCAGTAAAGGTCAAGTGATAAACAGTGGTATCTAACGATAATATATCGATATCTTTGTTGACTTCACACGTCAATGTGTTGTGGTGTATTGGTATATGCCTGACTATCTGAAGTTCTCTGGTTCGATACCTTACCAACACCACATTATGAGGACATGATTTTTTTATTGATTTTTTTTTTTTTTGAAATTTTCTTGCAGGAATTAATTTGAAATCGTTTTTTCTACATCTGGTTTTTAGGATACCGTTTAAGTAGTGATTTTTAATACAATTTTATTTTTCATTTTATTACATTATCTCTAATTAATCAAAAGGACAGCGCGTTCATAATACAAATTAAAAATCCTACACAGATAGAAAACACACAAAAATAAGAGAAAAATGGCAATTTTAAAATAAAAAAAATAATAAAAAATATAAAAGTGGATGAACCAGGATTCGAACCTACGAGTGTATGTCTATATTCTTGAAAGCCCTTAACGACTGTGCTAAGAGAGATTTATAATTTAGACCATTTAACAAATGGTAATATACATTCATATCGATTTACAAGGAGATTGTAACATTTACGGAATTTACCGACTATGGGGTCAAATACAAGAGTGCAAGGTCAATGTTGTTGGACAATACAAATATATTCCATGAGATCTTAACAACAAAATTTGAACACTCTACCATTTTCTTTTAAAATGCAGCTGAAGAGATATTCAAATAAAGCCTCAATCAAACACCTCACAATTTACACCTTCTCTGACATAACACTACTGGCAGCTCAATATCAATATTTCTAAATTTTAAAATCCCAAAAAACATCCCCATACAATAAAATTCATAGCAGACAGGTCATTTTCTCCTCTAATGTAGTCACCAACATTCAGAGGCATTCCCAATGCCAAAACATAATATTAAGATTGTTTTCCCAGTTAACCCTTTACCTCATATATACGCGAAACAACGCACTTTCGACCCCCCCCCCCCTTTTTTTAGGCCTCAAATAGTGAAAAAATGTTTTATTTGGGCCCCAAACACATGTGTTTCGTTTGAGAAATGTTGCTTAAAAACCTGAGCACTTTTTCGGCGCCGCCCCCCATCCAAAAGATAGATCAGTTGCCAGAAGGGGGATGTGCCCCCTTCTGTTAGGGGGTTTGAAGTGGGGCGGAGTCCCCCTCATCGCCAAGAAAATGTTGGACTTGTGAGAGGCTAAAAATGACCCCAGGTCGATCATAATGTAACGTGTAACCAACACTGAAAAGCCTTTGACTCAATCTCAATCCCTTGAGAAGTTGCAGCACTTTGAAATAAATTTTGATTGAAAAAATCGAGGCAAAATAGTGATTTTTGGCAATTTTGAGATGTCCCCTCGTTGCCATGGTAACAGGAAATTTAAGACTGAGCATATCCTTACAAAGGCAATGGTCCAGTCAACATTTGTGCCAAGTTTGATTAGTATTGAAGCATTTTTCATAGTTTCATAGCAGTTTGAACTTGTAACAAGAGGCTTTTCAGTGAAAACGGCCATTTTTCACAATATGCTCATGGGGGGAAAGGGTTAAGAAGCAAAATTGTCAGTCTGCATTTAAGTTATTGTTGATTTTCCTTGAAAAGGTATTAAAGAAACCCTTAAAATTACTTATACAGGAAAATATTAAAATATAAAGTTATGTGTTCATTACTTTCCATTAGTTATCGCAAAATTCTCAATTTGGACTTTTTTCATTGTTTTTGTTTTCCAATTCTTATAGTGTTTGGTGGCCTTATAGTGTTTGGTGGCTTTTCTCATTATGTTGAAAACAAGACCTGACTAAAGTTAGGCAGAAAATAATGAGTAATCAAGTAAAGAATTAGATTAATTAAAACAATCCTCTATACATTAATGCCAATCATTATAACAGCATAAGGTGAAATAGAAATTTTTACTACTGTATGTACAATGTTTCGCTGTGGTTTTGTACTACGAATGTTACCGTTGGAGATCAGTGTGGTTTGATATTTTGGTATATTTAGCCCCAGGACGTAACAAAAGGACGAACAATAAATCATTAAGGTAATGTTAGTTTAGGGGCAATCTGTCAACATCTAACACACACTTTCTTGTGTTTTTAAATATAATATCATCAAATGATAATATAGTCTAGTCATAGTTATAACGATTTGAAAATATGTCTTAATCAAGTAAACTTTTAACTGTTCCTAAAATGCCACATAAAATACATTCAACTAATTCAGTACAGCCATGTATGTTGCTTTTTTTAATGTTTACTTACCTGTTTGAGGATATTTATAAAGTGAAACCAAATACATTTAGCAATTCATAATAAGTAAGTGTTTTTTACCAAACATTTACATATTTTGAGCAGTTATACAGGGGAACGTTTTTATTGCTAAAACAGTATAATGCTGAACTCTTGCCAAGACTAGTGACATGTACAATATTATAATGTACTCCTCATGTTGTCTGATAAGGTGTTTTATAAATCTATACATCTTGTTAATGTTTTGTGTATGTTACATGATGTGCCATGTTACACCATTGTATAATGAAATCAATCAAACAATCAACCAATCAATCAATCAGTCAATCAGTCAATCAGTCAATGTTGACCAGTCCCAGAACTTTAAAAATTCCCTTTATGAATTTGACCAACTATAAATATAAAACAAATATAATATGAACCAACCAACCAACCAACCAGTCAGTCAGTCAGTCAGTCAGTCAGTCAGTCAGTAAGCCAGTAAGCCAGCAAGCCAGTCAGTCAGTCAGCCAGCCAGCAAGCCAGCCAGCCAGTCAGTCAGTCAGTCAGTATGTATGTAGATATATTACCTGCCTAACCTGCTAGGGTGATATAAAATCTTGACTGGTAATATATATCCAGTCCAAAACCAAAATAACATATAATATAACATGTGATATATATAATATAGCAAGCCAGTCAGTCAGCCAGCCAGCCAGCCAGCCAGTCAGTCAGTCAGCCAGCCAGTCAGTCAGTCAGTCAGTCAGTCAGTCAGTCAGTCAGTCAGTCAGTCAGCCAGCCAGCCAGCCAGTCAGTCAGCCAGACAGTCAACCAGTCAGTCAGTCAGTCAGTCAGCCAGTCAGTCAGTCAGTCAGCCAGTCAGTCAGTCAGTCAGTAAGCCAGCAAGCCAGTCAGTCAGCCAGCCAGCCAGCCAGTCAGTCAGTCAGTCAGTATGTATGTAGATATATTACCTGCCTAACCTGCTAGGGTGATATAAAATCTTGACTGGTAATATATATCCAGTCCAAAACCAAAATAACATATAATATAACATGTGTACACGGTTTATATTACAAGGTCGCAGACAGTATTTTATAACAAAATAAAGTATCATGTAACATTAATACATCTTCTATTTCATTATAAACAGACATTCACATGTCATAACATTTTTATTTATAAATGTGCAAAAAGCAGATACATTTAGCAATTCATAATAATTAAGTGTTTTTTTACCAAACATTTACATATTTTGAGCAGTTATACAGGGGAACGTTTTTATTGCTAAAACAGTATAATGCTGAACTCTTGCCAAGACTAGTTACATGTACAATATTATAATGTACTCCTCAATGTTGTCTGATAAGGTGTTTTATAAATCTATACATCTTGTTAATGTTTTGTGTATGTTACATGATGTGCCATGTAACACCATTGTATATGAAATCAATCAATCAATCAACCAATCAATCAATCAGTCAATGTTGACCAGTCCCAGAACTTTGAAAATTCCCTTTATGAATTTGACCAACTATAAATATGAAACAAATATAATATGAACCAACCAACCAACCAACCAACCAGCCAACCACCCAACCAGCCAGCCAGCCAGCCAGCCATTCAGTCAATCAATCAATGTTGACCAGTCCCAGAACTTTAAAAATTCCCTTTATGAATATCTAATTCAAGCAAAGAAGTTATCAGTAATGTTTTTATGATGATCTATGACATTACATGACCGAGGATTGAGACTACAATTCACAATGACCGAAGAGCTGGTTAAAACTAGAACTGTGTCCAAAGGACATAGATGCCCCTACCGACAACATATATATGGTATATAGTGAAAAAATCAACAAAGGGCCATAATTCTGTTAAATTTGGTCGCAGCGAAAATTCCTTCCTTTGCTACCATCTACACATTAAGGTTGTTCATCCCTGGAAGTTTAAGCAAAATCTGCCATCCAGTTTAAGAGGAGTTGCGTTCACAAAATGTCCACATAGTACATATTGAAAAAATCAACAAAAGGCCATAATTCTGTTAAATTTGGTCGAAGCAAAAATTCCTTCCTTTACTACCATCTACACATTAAGGTTGTTCATCCCTGGAAGTTTAAGCAAATCTGCCATCCGGTTTAAGAGGAGTTGCATTCACAAGATTTCGGGACGTACGGACAGACGTACAGACGGACAGACGTACGGACGAACGGACGGACGGACAAGTGCAACGCTATATGTCCCCCACTTTGTGGGGGTATAAAAAAGATAAATCAACAGTCTCTGTTTTTGTATGGCTACTTGGTCACATATCTAAAACGAGAGACACCGCTTAAAATGTCCATTTCGAGGAAATGGAACAGATTTTATCGCTTAAATCATCTCAAAGGATAAATGAAAAATTATGTTTAAAGGTTGAACATTTTAGAAATTGGACAAAGGAATTATAAGTAAAACAGACGATTTGGATAGAACATAATGCACTTATTGATCATGTCGTAAGACGTTTTAAAGATTGTCCACGACCAGTGGTCACTTACGACGTCTTACGAAGGTCATCGGTGATCTTTGACAGTCGCAGGTTATCTTATTTAGGTCCCACAACCAATTTCAGTTGTAGAGAGGTTTTAATGCTTGCACAAAAACCTCCTTGCGATCAAACAGGTCGCTAGTGATCTTATAAGGTCTTAGGCTGACGCACGATCGTCGCTCGAAGGTGCAACAATATTACGACAGTCTTAACAAATTGCCACTAGTCACTGATAATCTTGAGTAGTCTTTAGTAATCGCGTGATGGTCGTACAACAAGTTGTAGATGATCACATGACAGGTCACGGGTAGTCGTAAGTAATCCCAGGCAGTCTTGAGACCATCGTACGCTTGCTGATTACCTGTCGTGCGATTGTCAATGATGATTGGTCGTAGTATAATCTGTAATCGCAGAAGTAAATTTATCTGTTCGAAGAGGGCTTGGTCGCACACAATCGCCGATGATCGTCGGTTTTACACGTCGCCGGTAGTCGCAAGTAATCGTAAGCTCTAGTGTGACTTGGGTTTAAGATAAATTTCTCGTTATTACGGAAAAGTTCCTCCATTTAGTGCGATCATGATATATGAGCAAGTCGACTGATTTTTTTTTCGATTTGGTTACAGGTTTTAACACAAATCTAACTGATTTTATTCACATTGCCAAAACAATGGTGAAGTCTTTGTGAATAGAATTAATTGATTTCCATTAAAATATCTAATTAAATCAAATAAAAAACCAGTCCACTTACATCGCAATCGCACTAGATGGAAGCCCTTCTTACGTTTCCGTACTCACTCAATTTAAGCTTGTAAAGTAAACAATTAAAGCTTGTTAAGTAAAGATTTCTATAAACATTAGAGCCGCGTCATGACAAAACCAACGTAATGCGTTTGCGACCAGCATGTATCCAGACCAGCCTGCGCATCTGCGCAGTCTGATCAGGATCCATGCTGTTCGCTATCAGTTCCTCTACTTGTAAAAGAGTTAGTTAGCGAACAGGATGGATCCTGATCAGACTGCGCGGATGCGCAGGCTGGTGTGGATCCATGCTGGTCGCAAACGCATTATGTTGGTTTTGTCATGACATGGCTCATTTAAAGACTGGGTTTATCAGTTATCTTCATATTCTCCTTGTCGTGCCTAGAGATCTTTCAACAAAATGTGACTTGCATGATTTTTTTTTATTTTTAATTGGAATATTTTAATTTTCAAATATATGGGCGTAGGTTTCGCAATAAAGAAGATATGAAGGTTTAAAAGGTTTAAACATTTGACATTGACCTAAAAGGTCAAGGTTATATTTAGTATCAGCATTAAGGGTGTACCTTGGCTTTTTAAGCATGCGTCAATTGTCGATAACACCTGGGGTTCGGGGGAAATCTAAGCGATGAAATGTCATATAAATTTAATGAAATAATATTTTCTTTCAGTTTATATGGAAAATAACATCAAGTATTGCGTGTAAGGAAAAAAATGCATGAAATCTAACGCGTACACTGATTTAAATATTACAAAAAAATACAAGAAAAGCATTGATGCAAAGCATCAAAGGGCGACGCCAAAAGAATTTGATCCAGGTTTGCACCTAAATACTTAACAAAAGATGTGTACTTTATAGCAGTACCATTTCATGTGACCTGGAGGCTTGGCCCAGTTTATGTTGAAACTTAAACCAAAAAGAATAGACTCTGTCTTGCCAAGATGCAAAGACAATTTATAGTCAATAAACCAATCTTAAGATTTACTTTACCAGATACAAGGATACCTGAGTCATCATCACAGGCACAAGTATCACACCTGGGAAGAAAAAATATGACCAGATTAATAAAAAATCTGTGTTCATCTTAAAAGTGTCAAAAACCAAAAAAAATATGTAAATAATGACCCCCTTTAAAAATATACTATTAACTTTAAGTATATTTTTAAAGGGGGTCATCATTTACATTTTTTTTTTTTTTGGTTTGTGACACTTTTAAGATGAACACAGGTTTTTTTATCAATCTGGTAATATTTTTTCTTCCCAGGTCTGATACTTGTGCCTGTGCATATAATAAAAGCTTATTGCTTAGGGTTGCAGACATGTCATTGACATATATTAGACATAAAAGAGGACCTAAAATGAACATCAGGGGGACACCATAGATATTCAGAGAGAACGAGTACCAGCCACATTCACCAGCTGCTATCAGAGATAAGACTTGAACCATGCAAGAATGTCATTACATATGGCAGATGCTTGAAGTTCCATGAAGAAGAAGAAAAAAGAACTTCTTCATGTGCAGTATAGTGTGATCAACTGTACCAAATGCTTTTTGTAGATTTAAAAGTATCACGCAATACTGCCTTTGTCCATTTCAAATTAAATGCAATCTATTAAATGAATCAAACATGTGTCAGTTGAAAAACCACTTCTAAACCCTGACTAAAACTGCCTGACCATGACTCGAACCCATGACTTTCAGAAGACCAACTGAGCTATCCGGCCGGCTACACATTTTCTCTTTATTAATGAAACAGTTCTAAACCTAAACCTTTTTACCCACTATATTGATTCATGTACTTGAATTTCTGATGTTTACAGAGCATAGTAAATTAAACTAATGGTTATTTGCAGTAACAGGATTAGAAAAACTTTCAGCTTGACCAGAACTCAAACCTGTGACCCACAGAATTATGTACCGCGGCTGTAGCGATTGAGCTATCTGGCCGCTTACACATTTTCTCCCCTAAATAGTGAACAGTTCTAAACCGTGACAGATATATAGATTTTTAAATTAACAGATAATTAATTCTTAATTAATAAATAAGAAAAAAAAACCTTACATACTCAATAGTCTTTATATAATTAAAATAACAATTTATATAATTATTATTGTATAATTATTTTTACTAAAAAGGGCTAAGATAGTTATTGAATGTGCCATTATTTATAACAGGTCAATTTGAAAGTGAATATAACTGTGCTTATACATGTACAATATCTAGGATAAGAAATGTTATGAAGGCTGATTTGTATTTTACATCAAGGGCACCGGGCGAAAACATGAAAATGCAACAAACGAACCACTTTGTGGTAGATTTTATTTTCATGTTTTCATCTGGCGCCCGGTTACTTTTTGTACTTTGTTGGTTTTCATGTGGCACAAATCACCCACTATAAAATTTAGTGTACAAATTTATTCAAGGACTAGTAACAATCTACTATCTAATGTAAAGTCTGTTGTCGGGTTGACTCAGGAGACCTGCAGGTTGAGACCGGTGTCCCTCCATTACAAATAGATAAGTCAGAAGCTGTCCTTTTCAAACTATGCACATGTTAGAAAAAAATTAGAATAACTATTCAGAACATGATTTTTTGAGGCTTTATCAATTATATTGCTTGATCCAAGTTTCAGGACATTTTCAATCAATACATGTATTATCATTTATAACTTTAAATGAAAGTCTCATCCCTTTAATAATAATGACATAACTGCAACTCTTTAAATTCAGAAATATTATAAGTCTCATCATACCAATATACTAAGATATAAATGTATGCACATAACATTAATAATTCCATGTTTCTATTAAATAAATATGAAATATATTGGGTATATAAAGCCAGTAAAAGTATATATATATATATATCAATATTCACTCATCAGGGCCTCTATGCTTTTGATGACCTTACCAATGGTAAATTTTATAAAACAAAAATTGTAAGTAATACCTAAGATAGACGGAAAAGAACAAATAATTTAGTAAACATGAGTTACTTCCCCTTGAAATAAAGAAAACATGAAACCCAAAAGAACACCCTAAACATCAAAATTAAGAAATGTTGCAGGCTCATTTTAATTTTGCCATGCAAATTAATGGTAAAGAATTCATAAAAAAGTAGATGGCCATGTGACAGCAGTAATTGCAGAAAATCGGATAGCTGTCAACATCCGGATACTGGTACACTTTGTAAAAAACAACCATTCTGATCAACAGATAAACGTAATATGGATAAAATCAATAGGATAATCGTTTACAACAGTCCATTACCTATCCTAATACTCATTTGCAGGTGAACTTTCTTCTTGCAGGAAAGTTTTAAAAATATATAAATGAATGAGCATCAATGTAGACCACAACGATATTCGAAATCCGGGTTTTAGTATTGTCAATAAAACAAAGGGACAAGCTGTTAATCAGAGCCTGCAATTTCGTGAAAATTATATCACAATGCACATGCTTTTTATATAAAGTTATTAAATACAAATATAACAACATATTTGTTTACTTGATTTTTACGAATCAAAATAAATATAATTAACGCAACATGAAATTAACTGCTAATAATAACAGCTCCTTCCATAGGCAAAAATAAAAAGCATTCCATATAAGACGACGCCGCTCACCGGCGTCGCCAATTAACTGATGGAGAAAACAAAACTTGCCAGGTGTCTGTATCGTTTCCTAGGTGGGTTTTATTTCCTTCTTTAAAAAAGATGTTGACGGTCAAGGTGTTTTATTGTAACTAAAGACGGGCTCCTTTATGATAAAATCAAAAACATATAAAATCAACATTACTTTGCAAAAGAGATTATGACACGCAATATAAGATGCAAGTTTGGAGCAAGCTATCTTAACGTAAACAATGACGCAACGTAATTTTTCACTATCTTTGTCCACTTTTCTTTACTCTACTTTACAGTTGAATAGATACGAAATTACAATAATGTTTTACCTTATTGGAAACTTGTGGTTCAATGGTTACATGCTTGTGATTAAAAGTTTGACACAAATGGAAAGAGGGGTGTGACACTAAAAACAATAATTATAAAAATGTTGGATTATAAAATTTGCTAAAAGACCCTATTTGAGAAAAATAAATGTGTAACAGTATCTAGAAAATGATTAAAGTAATGATTCTGATTCTCATTGGTGCCCATTAGCGTCCGTAATCCTTGACCAGAGTAAAATTTCATTGAATATCTGAATTATCACAAAGAACTTTTCTATTTATTTATTAGGCAAAATCAATAGATTACAAAATATTAATAAACTAAGCCGCAACAGTAATTAACACATGTTATAATAAACTCAAATTCTTTACTTATTATTAAAATTATTATTATAAACTGTTAACAATGTTTCCCATGTGACATTTGGATATAGGTTTAAACATAAATTATTACAAATTTCAACTTCTAATCCTATTTTTTTCAGCATGCAATCTCGTAGCTTCATACATTCGTATACATTTACTTTGATTAAAGCATATTTTATTTAAAATATAAACATATACTAACATTTAACAGACATTGATATAAGATATTAGGCAATTTCTGGTATAGTTCACAAGATCTCTGTATTAGTAAACAAGAATTCCTTCAGAATAAACTACAGTTAGGTATTTCCATCGCCAGTTTAAAAACTGATCATAATCATTCACTTTATCATTAGAATTTAACTCTTTTTTGTACGTATGTCGGCCATGGCGGGGGCTTTTTTCGTGCTCGTGCGTCGCGTGTTTCATCATGTTTCTATCTAATATAATATCTCCATATAATACATTGTAATACAGCATGATATCAAATATAGAACTGGAGAAAAAGTGTTTGTTTATCATTCGATAAAATAGAGATGAAAAGATATGCAATCTATATAACAGCACATACCTTTATATAAGCATTAAAACACATTAAAACATTTCAATATTGTTAAGCGTCTATATTTTGCACGTATATATGTCCGTCAGTTCAGATTATTCCCTGTCTCTTTATTTTCCAAAAATTATGCGCAGCATGTTTTCACTTCGCCGAACTTCACCGCCAATATGATTGCAAGAACAAAACAAAAGAAACCAAAAAGAAACAGGAACCACGTGAAGACGCACGTGCAGGTGCTGACTGTTAGGTTTTCTGAAGTATTCTTTTTGCAGCATGATAATACAGCTGTAAATAGAGCTGCACTATTTCTTACTACAAACCAGAATTGCAGTAGTCCTGCAAATCCAAACAAACCTGACAAGAAATCGAACTTGGCATCGCGCACCATATCATGGAAAACATTAGTTTCTTCTGGTTGAAAACATTCGAATGAAAATATGGCTAATAACAGCAGATCTACAAATTGAAACATTGTCGCGAAAACACAGGAAATCAATGCTCCCTTTTCATTCCTACTCATATCATCACTGATGGTAGAATAATCACTACGTAAAGCCAAACATTTAAAAATCGCATATGACGCGTAACAAAACAGTTTCGCAATAGCAGAGAATAAATAAATCCAAGGATAACCGTTGATTCCTTCGACACATCTAACAGTGTCATTCTTTGCGAGTGTTTCTTTGTTTTTAAAGAGTTCATTAGCGTTTAACCCGTCAAACACTGCACCGATAATAATTGCAGCTACAGAAATCACGAAAAAAAATGTTGAACAAAAACATTTAACCTCCATTTTTTATTCAGTCAATAATAGCTGTATGTTTTCTATCATTCAAACAAACATTTACAAACTTATCATTCACTAAATATCAAATTTTGTTTATATATATCCACAAAACAAAGAGTTTACATCTTAATGGTCGGCTTTATTTGTCAGCCAATGATATCAAAGTAGTTTGCATATTTCGAGTGTTAAATTTCATAGAACGAACGACGATATTAACTTCGTTAAAAAACTGTTCATTCAACGTTTTATGGTCCATAGAACGTTATTTTTTACATAGAAATAGCGAAACAAACCATGAATGTTTACATGTAAGCGAAATGGCTATGCGCAATGATATAATGCGCGTGTGCAATTTAGACTTCCGGGTGCTCTAAAGTATAGACAAAACTATAGACAAAATCGGACACCAACATTTCTTGCTGAAAGAATGTAAATAAAAGTAAAAAAAAACTTGTATTCAAACTGATATAGACTACGAACACGTTACGAAAGCAGCTTATTAATTATTTTGATAGTAGTATACTTAAATATAACCCAGGCTATGTTCTGTTATTTATAGAGAGGGAGCTTGTCTAATATAGTTTTTCCACCTGTTTACCCGTATAATAATATTCCCGTGATATGCTAAATATTCTACAAATATAACACATGTTTTTCACCCCTTCTATGTAACGTCCAGGATTAAAACAAAAAGTGACAAAGTATTCTTTAGTCACTAGAATCACACTTCTTTTCCTCATAGTTAGATATTGAATAATTGTTTTGAACAATGTGGGACATATTTTCTCTCATTTCTTTTGCATGTAACTGAAAAATTCATATATATAATCAGCATCTTTGTATTTGCTAAGTGAAATATCGTTTTAAAGTACCAGTTAAAATGACTGCGTATGTAGTAACAATTTTGATTCCACGTTGAATGTTAAGTTATTAAATGTCTGAAACGGAGAGCTGGACGACGCAATATTAAAATGCAATCATAATTTAAGCCGTGTCATGACAAAACCAATATAATGCGTTTGCGACCAGCATGGATCCAGTCCAGGCTGTGCATCCACGCAGTCTGATCAGGATCTATGCTGTTCGCTTACCAACTATTTTACAAGTAGATAAACTGATAGCGAACAGTATGGATCCGGATCAGACTGCGCGGATGCGCAGCCTGGTCTTGATCCATGCTGGTCGCAAACGCATTATGTTGGTTTTGTCATGACACGGCTCATTTGTAAATGTTCTCCTTTAACATAAATGCATTTTAATTCTCCCAACAACTTGGAAAGAGGGTGGCATAAATCAAATAAATTTTTCCTTGTTTCTTTTTTCCGTACTCAGACCTGTTAGTGTCGCAAGTAACTTTCATATACTTCCTAGAACCATGAATCTTTCTTATAATAGTTGTTAAACACGTGTGTTTATTGGAGATCTGTCGAGTTGTGCATTCTGATTAAAAGAAAACCTAGCATTGGAGACATGTGTCACAACTACAAAAGTATAACTGCTACAGACAATAGACTTTTGTAAGAATGTTTATCACCATTGAACTTCAACTGTGTATCATGTCACATATGTATTGGCGATAATTCCTGATTAAGTTAATAAATAAATAGCATTTTTTTTGCTTTTACGCTAAAGTCGTTGCTAGGAGATGAGGGATTATCCCTCATGTAAGACTTAAACAAACCAAGTCTGCAATTTTCTCGCGTTATTATGTTATGATTAATGCTTCCGAGGATCCACCCTTTTTACAGATTTTTGTGCAATTGCTAAAGCCATTAACATTTTTGAGAATCGTTGTCAGCAGGTGAACTTACAAACAAGCATAATGGTTAAATCTTTCATCAATGGTACACAAAGCTCGGAAAAATATTCCAATCACTTCATGTCAAATAACCTCAATGGTGTCCCTTATATAGAAGGATTTATAAAAAGTCATGATGATGATAAGATATTGATATGATTTAATATGTTTTATTATTATTAGTTAGTGTTTTTATTGTCTTATGTTATTGTCGAACGTCTCGTTTCAGAGCAGTATGGTTTTCTACAGGACATAGCAATAGGGATAATGGTATTTCGTACCTTCTTCTATTACATTTTTTTTACCAACAGCATGTACATAATCATTAAGCAGGCATTGAACCCGAGGTATTAACTCGAATACTGGTATTTGTTTAACTAACACTGAACTTCAATATCCACTTATACCTCGACTCATCAAATGTGAAGATGTCTTAGATATTCATAAAAGTTCATATTAATTAAAATGGTTTAAGATTCACATTTTATCACCCAATGTCGCTTAAGTTTTTTAGGACCTTTGCAATATTACAATATTGACATTGAATGTGTCGATCAAAATCTAGTACATCTTTCTTTAGGTTGTCGTGCTTTGAATTTAGAAATGTTCAGTGTTGTTTAAAAAGGATCTACATCTTTGTATCCAACCTATTTTAATCTAATTAAACTGCATGAAGGTACAGGATTGGTTGATAACAGTGTATACATTAATGTATGAGAAAAGTCAATATAATTTTTATGTAATCAAAAAAAAGTTTCACCAAAAGTATTTGCAATATTGTCCAAAACGCTTAATTAAGCATGCACACATTTCATTATAACTACATTGTACTTATATTTATAGAAAGAAACTTTTTAAGAGAACTCTATAAAGCTTTTTTGACAACGAAACTATAAGTAGTGTTCCCATTTGAGGAAGGCCAGAACTCATGCGCTTTTACCATTTATCCAGAATGATTATTTCAGTTTTTTTTTTAAAAATGACCAAATATGGAAACTGTTTAAACGTTTCTGACTCAATCGGGCTAAAATCGCACAAAAATCATTTTCTATTTCATCTTTTGGTATCTTTATTACATTTCATATATTTCTAAAAGCTACCAGTTGATGTATGTAAGAATTTGTTTAAAGTTGTGAAATTTCTTTATAAAAATTGATAACAAAATTATCAATGTAAAAATGAATAAAGCAGAACAGAGATTTGATCAAGGTATTGCGGAAAGCACGTAAAAGTGCAAACCGCTGTTGTTGAACAAACATGCAGTAAATAAAATACATGACTACAAATTTGTCCTATATTAATTATAATTTTCAAATAAACATGGGATTGCAATGTTTAAACACAGGATACTGAAAAACCAGATTGACAGCTACCAAACCCACACTATAAATAAAAAATGTGCCCAGTAGGGCACCGCAAATGAATACGATTACAAAATTGTATTAGAAAATGACCCTGAAGGTGTCGTACATTATTATATCATAACGTAAAA
>NW_026852930.1:0-44226 GCF_026571515.1 Ruditapes philippinarum
TTTAAATTTTACTAAAATAAAAACCCCTACCTTTACAAGATTCAGGAGTAAAACAGGTGAACCATATCTGTATAAACATTTGTTAAAATGAATTCCAGCAGTTTGAAAGTATGGGTCTCTCTGATCCACTGAAAAGTTATAAAAATACTAAAATTTTCATATATTGTTAACAGCACCTGAGGTCTTCCTCCACTAGTGAAGCTGGAACGTCGCAATATGACCTATACTATGTCGATGTGACATAAAACCAAAAGAAAAAAAAAGAAAAAAACATAAAATTTTCTTGAATTGTGTTTGGTTTCAATCCAAAGTAAAAACAGTTTGGACCTTAATATTACTTTCAAAAACTAGAACACACAGTTGAAAGACCTTCCCTTTAATCAATAGAGTATATTTGATCGTTGCATACTCAAATACAATTTACACTAAGCCTGCTAATAGCTAAAGAATGAACCCATGTGACCAGTGCAGACCAAAATCAGATGGCATGGATCAATGTCTGCACTGACTGCTATTCAGTCAGTAAAATTTTTTGAAATTTTCCCCTAAAAATGATAACCGCTCTTTCCCAGAGATATCAAGACATTTAGCAGGGCAAGAGTTAAAAAGAAATTAGATTTTTAAAATCTTGTTGGGTTTAAATGTCAAACCCTTGTAATATAAATTATAGGTTATAATAATAGTGACTTTCCAGCTTTATTGAAAGAATCATTGTTGCACTTAAACTGTAACTGACAGTGTTTGTTTGTTTTGGATTTTACGTCACATCACACAGTATAGGTCATATAGCAACGTTCCAGCTTTACTGGTGAGGAGACCTCAGGTGCCCTTCCGTGCATTATTTCAGCAGAACGGGCACCTTAGTAGAACCACTGATGTTTCATAAGCTAGCTGGATAGCTTCCTCACATGAAAGAATCCAAAGTCCCTTTAGGGATTCGAACCCACAGAGGTGAGGGGCTAGTGGTTTGAAGTCAATGACCTCAACCACTCGGCCAGGGACGCCCCAACTGACAATGTACAATTTATGATGTAAGTCAAAGGTAGACAGAATGGTTAGTTTACAACCTCTGACCTTATTTTAGCTAACTTAACAGTTTCCTTACATGGATCATTTTCCACATATTCCAAGAAAGCTCATTACTTACAGAAACTATAGGTTTCTGATTCAGTCAGTAAACATTTTGATATTTTCCCCAAAAATGATAAATGTTTTATGTCCAAATTAAAAGATGGACAAGTCCATTTAAGATAATTAAAAATGCTTAGGGTTAAATAAATATGTTTAAAGTGACATTATGCTCATTTTTTCATTGTCTTGGATGGGATAATGCCACTTTAAACTAAACTTACACTGTATAAAAACAGTTTCGGCACCATTTTAGAGATATCCTGTGACCAGTACACGGGTATCGAGCCTCGCATTTGGACAAATGAAGCTATCTTACTCTTGTGAAGGTCTGTTACTGATGTGTCATAAACAATTTGCTCTGTTTCAACTTCATTTGCTACAGAGCCCTGAAAAAATAATAATAACAAAAAGAAATATCAAGATACATATTAAAGGAACTCCACTGAGCATAAAAACCTGCACCTTGACAAGTAACTTTTAAAATGTTTTAATTATTTGATACAGTAAAGTTTTTGCATGAAAACAATCAAGCAGCAATCATAGCTTTTTCATCTCAACTTTTCCTTCAAACAGGCAATCTTAAAATTAATTTGGTGTCTTTATAACAACACAAAGCCTCCAGTTAAGCAATCTACTTCATAAAGGGGGTTCAAATATTACAGTATTATGTTAATGTCATTCGTTCATACATTTTAAAATGTGTCACTTAAAAAAATATATTTCTACAATCTAGGAAAAACAAAGCATGCATTTTTATGATAAAATCATAAAGTATCAAAATATTTGAAGATAACCAGAAAAGGAATGAATATTATGAATTCATATTATAAAATATTAACTGGCAATGCTAATTGTGTTTGATGGAGTTGAAAATGAAAATTGCGGACTGTACTTTATCTTTGCGAAAGTTTCATGTTTCAATCGTGTCTTGCTTATTAGCAACAATAGAAAATGTGGGATTCATGTAAGACCCAGAAACAATCCTCTGAAAAAGATGACACTATTCACTTCAAACCAAATAATAGGTATGTACAGTAACTTATTGTTTTCGACAATTTTATAAGATGTGATATCGAAAACAAAGGTCATGACTTGTACTATGTAAAAATTTGTTCATAGAAAGTTTTTATAGTTAATAGAAAGTACTCTGTTACATAGTGATAGAGAGACAATCCAGTTATCTGGTTTTACAAATGAGCCGCGTCACGACAAAACCAAAAGACCAGCATGGATCCAGACCAGCCTGCGCATCCCCGCAGTCTGATCAGGATCCATGCTGTTCGCTATCAGTTTCTTTACTTGTTATAGGGTCTGTAAGCAAACAGCATGGATCCTGATCAGACTGCACGGAGGCTGGTCTGGATCCATGCTGGTCGCAAACCCATTATGCTGGTTTTGTCATGACGCGGCTCAAATGTTTTCAAAAATTGGAGCAACAACATAGGCCAATGAAGTGATGTGAACAGTCATGCAAGTTACAACTTTCTGGTGTTTTTATGACTGTGTTAACAATTTGACAAAAGGGAACAAGAACTGTCCTTTTTGAAAGAATGTGATACAAATAGATATGCTTTACCATTTATACAGACTGAAAAAGTAACCCAAAATAAATACTATTCTCCATTCATTGTCCAAAATAGAAAAAAATGACACCTTTTCTATAAAATACTGACTGGTCTGTCAGCCATATCAGGCCTTAAAAGGCATTTCAGTTTTACCTCCCAGGCAAACAAACAAGTTGAATTAATGCAAGAAATACTGATAGTTTTTGTGCTTTGAAATTTTTTTATAAAAAGGCCATCTCGCAGTGGGGTGGTATTTATCTAGGATTTTTCCATGTGAATGTCCCCACATAACTGGATCTTAACTACCGAATATTGAAATTCAGACAAATTTATTTATATTTTACACAAATATTCATATTAACCAGGTGGCAGTAATTTGTATGCATTTACATGAATACATGATGAAAGCACATTTTCTGTCTTGTCCTGGTTGATAAATTAAATCAGTCTGCTAATATTGCAAGTCTGTTAATATAGCAAGTCTGTTAATATTGCAAGTCTGTTAATATTGCAAGTCTGTTAATATTGCAAGTCTGTTAATATTGCAAGTCTGTTAATATTGAAAGTCTGTTAATATTGCAAGTCTGTTAATATTGCAAGTCTGTTAATATTGAATGTCTGTTAATATTGAAAGTCTGTTAATATTGCAAGTCTGTTAATATTGAAAGTCTGTTAATATTGAAAGTCTGTTAATATTGCAAGTCTGTTAATATTGCAAGTCTGTTAATATTGCAAGTCTGTTAATATTGCAAGTAAGTATTTAATAACAGTCACCTACACCTTGCTACATACATGTATTCTTCTTTTTATGTTGAGGCATGAATTTAAAATGTGAGCTAACTGAACCACATGTAGGCTGATTTTTTTTCCATGCGCTATGTTAATGATAACCTTTAGCAATGCATTTTTGTAAATGTCAAATAGACCTTCCCACTAAGTATATTAGTATTCATACATTACAATTCTATAGAAATTAGTAATCATTCTCCAGTCACTCCTGTTGACTTTTCTATATAATTTCTATAGAAGAAATAAGGATGAACACTTACTACACTTTAAGTGCCAATTTTGTTTATCACCTCTACTGTTCTTACAAGTTATCATCCTAGTTAAAACTAACAGACAATAAAAAATTTAATAAATATCTGGTACAATTGCATAAATATCTGGTTTAAAGGTGTAAATATAATATTTCAAAAGTAACAATGTACCACAATGTAGTATATATATGCATATTTCAACTGCTCATCCGTTTAACTGAGTATTTACTATATATGAGCCGCGTCATGACAAAACCAACATAATGGGTTTGCGACCAGCATGGATCCAGACCAGCCTGCACATTCGCACAGTCTGATCAGGATCCATGCTGTTCGCTTACAATCCCTATAGCAAGTAGAGAAACTGATAGCGAACAGCATGGATCCTGATCAGACTGAGCGGATACGCAGGCTGGTCTGGATCCATGCTGGTCGCAAACCCATTATGTTGGTTTTGGTCATGACGCGGCTCAAGTATTATGCTTGCCCATACAGTTCATTTCGGTTGTAATATAGTCACCGCTTCTGAGTAAAACATGTTATTTCAAAAATGTCTAAAATTGTACTGGCTTTGAAAAAGGGCGATTCTCTATTTATAATGCTAAGAGGTCTCGTTAACCCCCAAAATAATCAAATTTAATAACCTGTCACACAAATTATACAATGTAAAAGTTGGTAAGTTGTAACAGTACAACAGAACAATTGTACGTACCTGACTATTTGCCCCTCTTTTAAGAAATCTTGTACCAGCATACTCGTTAGATCTTCTTGCTATCAGTGCTACATAGACAGACTTGCCATAGATGTAGAGATCTAAAATATGTTAAGGCATTGGCAAGTAATCTTAACATTTGGCGTGCTTGCTGCAACTGGATCTACCCATGTAACCTGATCAGTGCACACCAAAATTATCCGAAACACTTGTGCATCATGACTATGGTCTGCACTGTTCACTACTCAGTCAGTAGATAATAGATATTCTGAAATTTTTCCTAAAATGATGAATTGTTTTGTCAAAACTGAAAGACAGACAAGTTCATTTAAATAATATTTAGTATGGTAATGGTAAGAAATTAGTAAAATACAGTTAAATCTGTAGTTAAAATCACTTATCAAGGCAGAAAACTTTCCAAATGACACAGTTTGCCTTTTTCAATGATAAAATTTATTTAAAATTTTTTAGAATTTGCAAAGTATTTTAGTCTGTGAAAACTATCTATCACTACCCTTCAACAGCACTGTAAATCAATTTAACTTTATAATGGGATCAGTAAGTCATATAATAAAGTGTCAATCTGGAATCAGTTAACTTCTATTGGAGATCACAGTTAACTTTAATTTAATAAGGAATCATTAAACTTCAATCTACATGTATTGGGAATCAGCAAACTACATGTACAATAGGGAAATTATTTTTATTATTAGCTACAGCATACTTAGTACATATTAATAATGAGTCAATGAAAATTAACTGGAAATAGAATGAAGTCAGTTAACATTATATAAAATAACTATAGATGCTGTATTAAAGGTATACAAGAATTAATTACCAGTAATTGTTTGTACAAAAATGAAATCCATTTAATACATGTATAACTAGAAAATTAAAAATTAAATTAACCAAGATAATTACAAATCTAGGTTTACAAAAAGTAAAACAAAACTCCAAGAAAGGATACTGCATTGCGCTATAAAACCATAAACAAGATGTAACACCCAATCTGGGTGAACTTCTTCCTTGAATATATCAGTTAAGTGTTTATTCCAGATGTATTTTGTCTCTGGCTTGGATTTCACTCCATAAACAATGTCCTCATCTGTAAATAAAGTAGTTGCGTCAGCAATATAAAATCATTATGATTTTAACCAAACTTGTCACAAAACAGCATGCTCAATTACTCTAAATAAGGACCATGATAGAATGGACCTTTCAAGTGTTTACCGTATTATGCAAAATGGCGGATTGGCTATCCAATTGCTACACTGGGATAATTCTTTGTCACTGTTTGCCTGGTTTACAAAAAAGAACACATGGTGTTGTTTGTAATACTGTTTGTTCACAATTGACTTAGCATTGACAAGAAAAGATGGGGCTAGACTTTTCACAGTTAATAACTGAAAGATCTGTAACAGGGACACAATCTGTCAGTCTTTATTATATGTCATTAAGAGAGTTGTTTCCCTTGGAGCAGTGTTATTGTATGGGTCAGTGGTTATGATTTCCCGCCAGTTTGATCATGTGACTATTGTGTTCAGTTGAGCTCACGTTTTCTAGGAAGAGACATGTACATTGGCCTCATGGTTTTTTAAATTTTTGTGATTTATGGAATATCGGTATTATTTATAAGGTATGTAAAGTTTAAACTGCTTTTGATGATTTCCAAAGCATTAAGTAATTGTTTATCTTAATGTTGTTTTTAATTGAATTATGATAGTGAATTTAATAAGTAATTTAAATGGTTGCTGTGTCTTATTTTTGGACTCTAAGGACTGGTTTAATATTGCAGTATCATATCTTTCTTTTCTCAACTAATTAATAAATAAATAATCTCACATTCTATTCAAACTCTATGCACATTGTTTACTATAATTTGCAGGATAGTAACAGCACACTGGAGAGAGAGAGAAGAGAGTATATTGTATTTGTGTTGATGTAAACACTTAGTTCCATAAACTGGTGAGTGTGATATATTGCTGTAAATGTACAAGTGTTTTATGATATTGTATGATAAAATGTTTGATGTTAATTAAAAGCCACTGGAATGAATATGATTGATTGATTTATGCAATTGAATTGAATATGATTGATTGATTGATTTATGCAATTCAAGAATGTTAAATGTAATATATATTTAGAATGTGTTAATTATGTATTTTCAGAGTGTGGTTACTTGGTTACTTAGATGATTGATTGTATTGAACTTGAACTAGTCTTGTCTAAGATACATGCTGTGTCAACAGAAAATAAAAGAGATACAGAACCTACAAATCCTTGACTTTTATTCACCCTTTCAAAATGATAAATTTCAAAGGAGTTACAATGGCGCCCAACGGGGGACCAGTGGCGCAGCCTGTTTAGACGAGAAGTGCTGACAAGTGAATTTAACTTAACCGGATTGGTGAATGAAAGATTCTCAGTAAATAAGTGAATTGGATATTATTAAGTACAGATTACGTGTGACGTTTTATAGACTTTTATCGTATCTTTTACATATATTGAAGTGTTAATTGTCAAAAGTATTTGAATTTCACTCAACTACCAGAACTTTTACTGTGTTACATAGTGATTGACACATCTTGAGACACTGATATTGATCTTTGTTCAACTGATCCTTTAATCAAGATATAATTGGATTTATATGTGTATCAACCTTTTATCTGTGGAAAACAACTTTATGTAACATACAAGGATTAATTTTTCACATGTATTTAAACAACAACCTGCATTTGACATAGAAACAGACAGTTTATTGTCAAATCTTTAAATAGAAGCAGATATCGGACACTATTTTAAGTGATTAAATCAGACGATTTACCATTATTTCGTCTTTTACCTTTGAAGAGCAGACCTATTTCATTTGGGGACCAGACGATTATTTCTACCTTCCACCTGTGAAGAGAAGCAGACGATACTTTTACCTTTGGAGAGCGTATCTATTTCATTTGGGAACCAGACGACGGACCTTACAGAGGAAACAACATTAATTTAGGACTATTTCATTAAATTTTAATTATTTAAAAAGTGACATTGACATTTAATTGTTATATGTGAAGATATCCCTGTATTTAGGATTAAAGCAGAAAAGTCAGGAACGATTAAAGTTTTGCATAGAAATCACCTGTTTCTAGTCCAAGGACAAGAATCAAGAGAAAGAACTGAAACTGAAGAACATATTGAACAAATAGATGAGAAGAGAAAAGAAGATACATCGAAGGATCAAGAAAAAGAAGATAAAGAATGTGACGTCACTAAAGATGAAGATTCAGAAGATGAGGAAGAGATAGGAGACGAATATGTATCTAATACATATATCAGTGGGGACGCCCATAATCCTATGAAGTACAAGAATAGTGTTGAGAAGAAAGAGAACAATCAGTCAGAAGAAAGAATAGAAGATACAGAAGAAAGATTAGATGATACAGAAGAGTCTGAAGATATATCTACAGATATAGAAGAAGAAAAGGAAGGAGTTGTAGAGGTTGAACTTCCCACAGAAGAAAATATATCTACAACATCTGATGATCCTGACATAGAAGGAGCAACTACAGAGGATATACAAGATAATACAGATCAACATGATGTAACAGCAGAAGAACAAACAGATGATATAGAAGAAGAAACTACAGAAAGTGTAAGACCTCGGCCAAGACCTCGTCATAGTATAGCAACAAGTCCAACTCCAACCCCAACACCTAGAACATCAAGAAGAGAAAAAAGAAAACCGAAATGGCAAGAAGAATTTTACATGTATCAGATGGTGCCAAGACCTTATGACTCCAAATTACAAGCATTAGATGTCTTGATGAACTCTGGAGTACTTAACAGAATTGACATACAAGTAGCTCAACAAATTTTGAATTCCCTCTCTGAGAAGAAGTCATAGATTTTAATGTTTTTATGCAATATGTTTTTATTATATTATGTCATTAATATGTACTTATAATGTACTTTGATAATAAATTAACATGTAAAATGTTGCAATAAAATATATGTTGATTTATATTGAAAGTGTGTGATATTTTAAAAAGTTTATCTTTTTGCGCGGTTATTGGATTGCGAGGTCGCAATTAAAAAGGCGGGGAGCAAAAGTAATTATTTGACTATATAACATCATTTATTCAATGTTGATAATTATAAAGATAATTGTCAATGCTGAATTATATATAAAAGATAATGTCAACATTAACACTGAAATGATATGTATTGACTCTTAATTAAGGGTTGAGTTTGTTTGTTTAATGGTTTCGAGATGGCTGATGAAGTATTATATTGGTGTAGTTTTGTTCTGGGTAGTTTGTTATCCTGATTGTTTATTGGTATGATTTGATAATGACGGGACGTCATTTTCCATAGCAGGGAAGTGTGTAACAGGGACACAATCTGTCAGTCTTTATTATATGTCATTAAGAGAGTTGTTTCCCTTGGACCAGTGTTATTGTATGGGTCAGTGGTTATGATTTCCCGCCAGTTTGATCATGTGACTATTGTGTTCAGTTGAGCTCACGTTTTCTAGGAAGAGACATGTACATTGTCCTCATGGTTTTTAAATTTTTGTGATTTATGGAATATCAGTATTATTTATAAGGTATGTAAAGTTTAAACTGCTTTTGATGATTTCCAAAGCATTAAGTATTGTTTATCTTAATGTTGTTTTTAATTGAATTATGATAGTGAATTTAATAAGTAATTTAAATGGTTGCTGTGTCTTATTTTTGGACTCTAAGGACTGGTTTAATATTGCAGTATCATATCTTTCTTTTCTCAACTAATTAATAAATAAATAATCTCACATTCTATTCAAACTCTATGCACATTGTTTACTATAATTTGCAGGATAGTAACAGCACACTGGAGAGAGAGAGAAGAGAGTATATTGTATTTGTGTTGATGTAAACACTTAGTTCCATAAACTGGTGAGTGTGATATATTGCTGTAAATGTACAAGTCTTTTATGATATTGTATGATAAATGTTTGATGTTAATTAAAAGCCACTGGAATGATTATTGATTGATTTATGCAATTGAATATGATTGATTGATTTATGCAATTGATTGTGATTGATTGATTTATGCAATTCAAGAATGTTAAATGTAATATATATTTAGAATGTGTTAATTATGTATTTTCAGAGTGTGGTTACTTGGTTACTTAGATGATTGATTGTATTGAACTAGCTATAGTCTTGTCTAAGATACATGCTGTGTCAACAGAAAAATAAGAGATATAGAACCTACAAATCCTTGACTTTTATTCACCCTTTCAAATGATAAATTTCAAAGGAGTTACAGATCCATTGTTTAAGCTGACTCAACAGTGCATTTCAGTAATGATCTACAATAGAATTAAGGGTCAAGGTCAGTGAAGACATGTGTAATGTTTTAAACGAAATACATCAGTTCTTAATGAGAAGTAAAGCTGCACTCAAAATATTTACCAGAAATTTAATTACTTCACAAAGAGAAACAATCAACGTTAGAGTTATGGGTTTTGGTGAGTGATCTATAATTTTGACCCTAGAAACCTATGCTTTACTTATATTAAGATGTGTTTGTTTAAAGATACATCAAACAGATTAAGCTATGTTGATCACTTTCCATCTTACCTGCTGCATACAATGTATACATGCCATAATTTCAAGGCTACTTTCCGGGACACATTTTATGGGAGTTATTTAGATCATCAAGCAAATTGGTTCTAAAAATTACATAGTGGGATATGTTATGTATGCAACATATTACATGTATATAGATTATATCTGACCAGTTGGTATTTCCAATATTGTCATTGTTCTATTTTTAGAACATAAACTACATGTATGTACTAGAACGTTCTTAACTGTTGTGGAAAACTCATGCATTATATTTAGATAGAAATTTCTGGAATGATCTTTATTGTTGAAGTTGCTAGATTATGATTACTGTAGTAAATGGAAGACTATTCTAGAAACTTCTTAGTTAATATATATAAGGAGACATTTTTCATTACTCTTATCTTTAAGTCATCAGTTACCTTTTTAGTCATCAGTGATCTTTTAAGTCATCAATATATTTGGAGTATTATTCAACTTGGAAATTAAGTGATTTATTGGAGCTTGGATTATTAATTATTCTTGTGGATTTTATTGTGGGAATTTATTCTAAAGTGTTCTTGGATTTAACTTGGATTTAACTGTGCTATTGAAAAAGGATCATTCCATGATCAGACTAGACATTTGTAATTTTTATTTGGACTTCAGGTATTTGTAAAGATAATTTGTTATTTTATTTTTCTTTAATAATTTTTCTGTAATAAATTTGTTATTGTTACAAGTTTGTTGCTGGCTTTTCTTTCTCGTTACGCCTGGCTCGTAACAGATACTAGTAATAGAAAGAGCATCGAAACACGAGGCTGTTTTGTACAAGGGGGGCATAGCCCCTGAGTATAAATCAGATTGCCAAGTGTTTTGATGTTCTTTCTCTTTTGTATCATAGTCAAGCATAAAAACACATTCCCTGTTGTCACAATATGAAACCCCGGAAAAAGGTAACCAATGAACGACATCTGAATATGATATTTCTGACGCTTTCCCTTTCTCTGCCATCACAATAAGTAAACCCCGGCAAAAATGAGCCAATCAATGGGCAAGCTCTGGAGTGCGGGTAACTAATACCTGCACTCCAGTTAACACACTGTGCATGTACATGTATACGATTTAACTCTGACACATTTTAAACAGAAAGGTCCCCAAACTATGATACAACCTAGATTAGCGGTATTTTCAACTTGCGAATATTATAACAACATAAGACAAAATGTCAAAAATAATTTGGAGTTTATCTATCGCAATTAAAAGTAACAAGAGCGATCAGTAATCACATGTGTCGCCTCATGATGGCCAATTTCATGTTGGGACAAATTTTGTGACAGATGGACAGACAGACGGACAGTGCACAACTGGACTTGGTACTGATCATTCCTGTAAAGTTTGGATAAAATTGCACCAGTAGTTTATGAGGAGTAGTCCGGACAAGCTTTTGCGTATCTGGCAACACACAGAAAAAAACACCTATACAGTACGCTCAGCGCGGCTTTTTCAAAACCCGCGTGACCCCGCGGATGAGGTTTACCGCGGACGAAAATTTGCTCAGATATTGTCCGCGTGACCCCGCGGACAGAAAATTTTCACCACCGCGGACATAAATCGGCGGCTGAAACCGTTTTCCCCGCGGAACGCAGTGGTAAATTGCGGAGGAACGCGGCGGTCAAACACCGGTCAACGCGGTGGAAACCTTAAATTTTAAAAATTAATTACTGTATTTAAACATCAGTATATGTACGTACATGTACTGTAACATGTACTGTACATATACATGTAACTATATGTAAAATTTGTTTGTTTTCTTTCTTTTTTGTTGTAATAAAAGTACATGTACAAATGCAGTGTTTTTCTTGCTCTTCTTCTTGTTATTGTGTTGGGTAATGTATAATATGTATTCGACATCAAGATAAATCATTGTCGTCGCAACTTCATGGTAGTGAGAAACTTGAAGTCAAATAATGAAAAATTCGGCATATGACATTTATGAAAAAGATACTACAACAATTTATATGCCAGCTTTTGTTTCTTATTTAAAAACTTTGAAAACGTAACCCTCAACAATTTTATTCAGGCAATATTCCAGGACGTCTCTTTCAATTGTCAGATGCGTTTTACTGTTTCTGTTTATTTGCATGTTGATCATAAAGTCTTATATATTATTTGGAATATTAAAAGAAAGCGTTTATTTCACCAAAATATACATTAAATGATATTCTTGATTTATCTAATTACAGGTGTGAGCGTAATGTATATGTTTTGAAGTTTGTATCAACTGTTGAAGTTTATTTTCATTTTTGTTTTAGTAGTTTGTTTGCTTGTTCTTTTTTATTTTTTTATAGATTTTTTTTGCAGAATTTTGTTAAACTTGTATTCACACTCATCGACCTCTTACAGGACATGTACTGTAGCGTCAGTCATCATTGAGAAATCAGCACAAATGTCCTGTTTTTACTAAGTATCATATTTATGGCTCCCATATTGTTTAACAGCAATAATACTTATAGAACCACAAGGAATGAACAAGTAAAGATGACAGTGATAAATGACGATTTCAGTTGTAAAAATATTGGTATGTGGACGAATAGTTTTGTGGGCGTTTATAACAAAAATATTAAAAACAACAACAAAAACAGGTACAACTGTAATTATTTTTATTTCAAATTCCGTTCAAATAATTTAACGTATAATAATATTTAAGAAAACGATTGTGGTCAATTTTCAAGTCATTGTGTAAAAAAAAAGGACGTTAAAAAAATAATAAAACGTCCATTATTTTTGGAGGTTAATTTATACTAACCTACTGACCATGGCGTTCCCCCGCGGGAAACGGGTGACTGATTTTATCGATAAATGAAGAACGGTCGTCAGAATTTTGTCCGCGGTGGAAACAACTGAACACCGGGGATCGCGGGGAAATTAGGCTTCTCATCGCGGACGAACCCCCGCGTTTGTCCGCGATAAAAAAAATCGTCCGCGGTGGTATCGCGGAAAAAGCAAAACCCGCGGTGAGCGTACTGTATATCAAAGGGCCATAACTCGACCAAAAATCATTCAACCAGACAACCCGTGCAATATGCACAAGGACTTGAGCTACAGATCAATCCTGTAAAGTTTCATTGAAATTGCATTAGTGGTATAAGAGAAGTAGTCGGGACAAACTTTAAAAATAAAAATTATTAAAGGGCCATAACTCTGACAAAAATCATTGAACCGGAAAATGCTGACAATATGCACAACTAGACTTGATACTGATCATTCCTGTAAAGTTTGGATGAAATTGCACCAGTAGTTTATGAGGAGTAGTCCGGACAAGCTTTTGTGTATCTGGCAACACACAGAAAAAAACACCTTTTTATCAAAGGGCCATAACTCGGCCAAAAATTATTCAACCGGAAAACCCGTGCAATATGCGCAAGGGCTTGAGCTACAGATCAATCCTGTAAAGTTTCATTGAAATTGCATTAGTGGTATAAGAGAAGTAGTCCGGACAAACTTTAAAATTAAAAATTATTAAAGGGCCATAACTCTGACAAAAATCATTGAACCGGAAAATGCTGACAATATGCACAACTAGACTTGGTACTGATCATTCCTGTAAAGTTTGGATGAAATTGCACCAGTAGTTTATGAGGAGTAGTCCGGACAAGTTTTGTGACGGACAGACGGACAGACAGACGACGGAGAAGTGATCCCTATATGTCGCCACTACTCCGTAGAGGCGACACAAAAATGGTTCGAAAATTCAATCAGTCACAGAAAAGCATAAAGCTTTAATGCAAAAAATGTAAAAAGATGTAAAAAGGGCAATTACTCAAGTGGAACTAGAACAAAATTTGGCTTCCTTTTTCACTGAATTACAATTACAAACTGTGCAACTTGACAAAAGAAAAATCCAATGTATTAGTCAGAAAGTTTTGCAGACATACTTTTATCATACAGATTAATTAGTGTATATATGTCTGTGCTTTTAAATAATATATTACAAGTCTGAATTTTTATATGAACTACTAGATGGTAGAAATTTTTTGTGAACAGGTCTGAAAAAGGTTTCAAAAACAAGAGGGCCATGATGGCCCTGAGGTCGCTCACCTGTATATAGGCCCCCCCAACCCCCACCCCCCCAACGTTGCAGGGCCAATTTAACCCAAGGGCTTTTATTTGCACAAACTTGGTAGACACCCATAAGAAGATGTCTCATGCTAAACATCTAAGCTCTAGCTCATTGGGCTTTTTAAAAGAAGATTTTTTTAAAGTTTTTACTATACACATATAGTTAAAAACAATGACACCCCTGGGGCCCGGCCAGTTTTGACCCCAGGGCTTTTATTTGAACAAACTTTGTAGACACTTACTAGAAGATGTTTCATGCTTAATATCTAAACTCTTAGCTATTTGGGTTTTTTTCAAAGAAGATTTTAAGTTTTTGCTATACACATATAAAGAAAATCAATGACCCCCGGGGCGGGGCCAATTTTGACCCCAGGTCTTTTATTTGAACAAACTTTGAAGACACACACTAAAAGATGTTTCATGATTAATATCTTAACTCTAGCTATTTGGGTTTTTTCAAAGAAGATTTTTTAAGTTTTTGCTATACACATATAAGGAAAATCAATGACCCCCGGGGCGGGGCCAATTTTGACCCCAGGGCTTTTATTTGAACAAACTTGGTAGACACCCATTAGAACATGTTTCATGCTAAATATCTTAGCTCTAGCTCTACGGGTTCTTTAAAAGAAGATTTTTAAGTTTCTACTATATGCATATAGGGAAAATCAATGACCCCCCGGGGCGGGGCCAATTTTGACCCCAGGGCTTTTATTTGAACAAACTTGGTAGACACCCATTAGAACATGTTTCATGCTAAATATCTTAGCTCTAGCTCTACGGGTTCTTTAAAAGAAGATTTTTAAGTTTCTACTATATGCATATAGGGAAAATCAATGACCCCCCGGGGCGGGGCCAATTTTGACCCCAGGGCTTTTATTTGAACAAACTTGGTAGACACCCATTAGAACATGTTTCATGCTAAATATCTTAGCTCTAGCTCTACGGGTTCTTTAAAAGAAGATTTTTTAAGTTTTTACTATATGCATATAGGGAAAATCAATGAACCCCCGGGGCGGGGCCAATTTTGACCCCAGGGCTTTTATTTGAACAAACTTGGTAGACACTCACTAGAAGATGTTTCATGCCAAATATCTAAGCTCTAGCTCTTATGGTTTTTTAAAAGAAGATATTTAAAGTTTTTTCTTTCGGTTGCCATGGCAACCAGAGTTCTGCATGGAATTAAATTCTTTGAACAATTTTTAAAGGTGACCACCAAAGGAACATTCCTGTGAAGTTTGGATGAAATTGGCTTAGTGGTTTATGAGGAGATGTCATTTAAAGTAAAAGTTTACGGACGGACGACGGTCGGACGGACGCCGGACGAAAAGCGATCACAAAAGCTCACCATGTCACTTTGTGACAGGTGAGCTAAAAATTAAAGCTTAAAAAAAAAAATCACTGGCACATCTGTTCATAAAATTTTATTCCATGAACCAGTGGTTCTATTAAACCACTTCCACCAAAATGCCAAGTCCTGACAATATTCATGTACAATCAAGTCTACAGTTGAAAGTAATTTATCTAAAACATATCAAATTACCATCTTTTAGAGGTCCAGTATCGCTTTCTTTCATCAGGTATGCCTGTAGTATTGTCAGTTTTATCATGTGTTCTTCTCATGTCTCCAGGTTTTATAACAGGTTCCATGTTATACTGCAGCGTATGAGTCAGATCATAGCTATAACTAGAAACATACATAAGAAAAACAAGTTTAACAAGCAATTATCATAGTATTGCAAGCAATCCATAAGTCCCTACCGGTAAGAGCCCAAGCAACATTCTGAAGGGCCATTGGCCATTCACTTATGTTTCTATTTTAAGTAAATTTGTTGAAAAAAGTTCTTTAAAAGTGATCACAGGAAACAGTTTTTATGTACAGAAAGACAGACGGACTGAAGGACACTCTAAAGTTATTTTTTTAAACATCCCTGTTATTCAAAATATAACATTTTTAAAAGCAAAATTTTTAAAAAGGAGATAACGATGTCATACATGATGTGAGTGTAATAAAGAACAATTAGTAATGAAGGTATGAATATTGAATGTTTATTTTGAATTTGAAGTAAATGAAAGTTAAAAGAACGAATAGGAAAAATTAAAAGTTTAAGGAGGAGATAATTCTGGAAATATGGATGCTAGATTTATAAACCTTGTCATATTATTATGATGTAGGAGTTTGAAGAAAATCCTATCATGATTGAAGAAGTTGGAGTAAAAATTACCAATTTCTCAAAAAAAAAGTCTAAGTTCAAAAGAGGCATAATTCTGGAAATAGTCTTGCTAGAGTATTGAACACTCACAAATGTTAAGTGATAATAAGAAACATTTATACGAAGTTTGAAGTAGATACATTCAGAAAAAAAGAAGTTATTAAAAAAAACAATGTTTTTTTCATGAAAATTTTAAGTTCAAGGGAGGTAATTCTGATAAATTTTGTGCTAGAGTTGTAAACCTTGTCACATATGATGTGGTTGATGACTAGCAACTTATATTTAAAGTTTGAAGAAAATACCTTGAGAAATAAAGAACTTTTAGTGAAAAAACTTAAAAACTAGAATCAGAAATCTTGAAATTCAGTCTATTTGTTGCCATAGCAAGAATTTTCAACATAGGAAGATAAGAAAAGGATGTGCATAATTTCCATACTGCCATCTACCCATATGTCAAGTTTCATAAAAATATTTGCAGTACTTTTTGCGTTATCACTGGATCCAGGTTATGTGTAAAATTTGCCATATTTTCAGTCTATTTGTTGCCATAGCAACCAGAATTTTAAGCATAGGAAAAAAAAGAAAAAGACGTGCATAATCTCCATACTGCCATCTATCCATATATCAAGTTTCATAAAAATATTTTCAGTACTTTTTGCGTTAGCGCGGGATCCAGGTTATGAGTAAAATTTGCCATATTTTCAGTCTATTTGTTGCCATAGCAACCAGAATTTTCAACATAGGAAGAAAAGAAAAAGACGTGCATAATCTCCATACTGCCATCTATCCATATATCAAGTTTCATTAAAATATTTTCAGTGCTTTTTGCGTTATCGCGGGATCCAGTTTTGTGGACGGACGTACTGACGGACGGACAGAGGGACGGACAGACGGAGGGTAAACCTAAAGTCCCCTCAGGTAAACCGGTAGGGGACTAAAAATGTATTAATACCTTTTATGAATCTGTAAAAGTCATTTAGGAATCAGTAAAGTTCATTGTGGAATCAGTAAAGTTCATTATGGAATCAGTAAACTTCAATGCATAACCAGTAACTTTTGATAAGGAAATCAGTAAACTTCATTTAGTAACCTGTAAACTTTGATAAGCCATTCAGTAAACTTCATTGAATGAAATAGTAAACTTCATTTTATGAATTATTAACTTGACTGTGGTTTTAATAAACTTCATTAAGGAATCAGTAAACATCATAATAGAATCAGCAAACATTCTCTGGGAAACCAGTAAAAATAAAAAAAATATTTACCTGAAATAAAAGTTGCTGGACAGGTCCACGCTTTGAAACATCTTCACATACCTGCATAATGAATGAAATAACAGAATAATTCATAATACATCATTAATAACCCCAGCTACAATATTTGCATATAAACATCATACATGAAGAAAGACACACAAGGCTTTGAGATTTTTTCATAAAACTTTTCAGCAAAAAAGTGACCCTGGGTTACGATACCACCTGTCTTTACAGACCACTTTCCTCTTCACCACTGGCTGGTCTCTTAAGACAGGTTGGACTGTAGTCTTATCAGAACTAGCATATACAAAAATTTATCAAGCTATTATACAGCTTTCTGCCTTTAATTGATATTCAAAGAACATGTATTTCAAGGTAATCTTTTGACTTCTTTTAAGATCAAGTAACTGTATAAGATTATCCTTCATTTAAGGAAATGTGTATACTGTTAGAGTAACCTTTAACCTTTAATTTTTTTATAGAAAATCTCTTACATTCACAATATACTAAAGGCTTTTAATTACATAAGTTCCTACTTAAAACAGAAACAAAATTAGCATGGTAAGAGTTAAGTTCTCTTAGTAGGTGCAAAGCCAAACTTAAATTGAAATTTCCTTTAATATCTTTCTTCATTTTTTTTCAAACTTTGAATACCATATTACAGTACTAGTTTGTATTGCTTTGAGATATATCACAATTCCTAAAATCATATTAATTTTATACTGCAGGTAGCTTACCACCAATTTTTGTGTTTTAATATTAAAATCCCTTAAACAGTAAATGGAACATTCCAAATCAAAAGCTAGGTGAATCCATTATATAAATTTAGCAGGTTAACTATCATTAATTTATTTTATGCTTTTCAGTGGATTACTGATTTATCCGTGAAAATTATATTTGATAATTTCACAGTGAAAATTATCAAAATATAATTTCACTTTTTTCAATGACGAAACTACTTTTTTAAGATTTTCCCCATGTGGTACCTCAATTTTATTTTTACTGACAGTTCTGACAATGTCAGGCTGTTCAAAGAAATAGCAAAGCTGAAATAGATAAATAACTTGAATGTCAAAAGTAATAAAGAGAGAAAACTTACTTCTATTCCTTCAAATTCCAATTACCAAATTTCGTCTCTAAATTTTTTTGTTTGTTTTTACAGTCTGAAAAATACATTCCTTCCCCATGCAAAACTGCTCTTGATGACATTTGGGCATATTAAAGTATCCTACGAGCAATAACTGCCGTATGCTTTATGAAAAATTGAAAAGCATTGACAGCCATCACTCGTAAAATAAGTAAAACAACCCAGCGTTCCTTCATGTCCTTAGCAAGCTTCCAAGTTTTCCATTTTCCTAGCTCCTTTTCTGAATGTTTTCACTTCTGTCAACACTTATTTTTTGTCTGTTACAATCCTCAAATAAGTTTTCTTTCTTTTAAAAAGGTGTATGACTAACAAATCCAAATTATATCCTTCTGAATCTTACACAATTATTTTCCTCCCCATGAAATACACAACTTTAAAAAATGGCTGCCGCTTACATTTTACAAAGCCAGGTCTAATATAAATTCGCAGTAAGTAACAGAAGTATGGATGGATGGTTGGACTTTTTCTCCTACAAGAATTGTTTGTTTTTATTATTTAAACAAGCGATCATTCATATTTTTTTAATAAAATGAATAAATATCACCGTCATTTAACCTTGATTGGCGGACTTATTTTTCAGCTCAAGACTTCTTGTTTTAAATGAGAAATTCCGTCTAAATGGGGCTCTCAATGGGGGAAACAGATTTTAATATTAACATTAAAATTATGGAAATTTCGTTTTAACTTGTTTTTAAGCATAAAATAAAAAGAAAATTTGTCTGTTTGTTGTGTAAGATGTAATTTTATTTCATCTCGTGAACTTTAAAAACAGTATTCTCACTCGTGGCTACGCCACTCGTGAGAATACTGTTTTTAAAGCCCACTCGATGAAATAAAATTTCATCTTACACACAAACAAACAAATATCCTCTATATATTGAACTTTGTGCACTAACCTAGGTTCATCAGGATGCGTGTATCGGACTCCATCATTAGGTATATATTGCATCACTGTGTCCTCTATCTTGTAAATAGTATGCCCGCCAATGAGGGCCACCTTACTCCTCTTTGTGATTAGCACCATGTAGTAACCTTCTAGGAACTTCACAAAACCTTGAAAAGAAAATAGATTGAAAAAATCATAGTTTTGTGCTATGTTTAGCCCAATTTGAGTTTAAAGCATTGCAATGTTTTTCAATGTTGGCTCATTTTTCACAATAATTGGAATAATTATTCTGGAAAAACCTGAGTGAATGAATGAATGATCTGAAAATTTTCACACAAGTTACTGATCTATACCTAAATCAAATGGAACATTATTCTTGAAAAATTATTTCTAGTCCTGTTACCTGTCAAAAAATGGGCGAGTCCCTTTAAAGCAATTTGATACTTTAAAATCTGTATAAAGATACTTACCTACTATACCATATGCAGAGACGCTCTTTGTAAGTCCAGTTGACTGTTGTTTTTGCTTGGTTGTTGTTCTGTTACCTGATTCTATTGTTGTCAATAAGTTCATTATTTCCAGATGGCTGTAAATATGCTGAAAATGAGGAGACAACAGATATAACTAACTGCTCACAGTCCTACTTTATGATCATATAAATTGTTTGATAAAAGAGAATTCATTGATCAATATATTAGAGAAGCTGTGTCATTTCTTAGAGATGATCAGCCATCATTTAAGTTTGCCTAAATCAAGGCATAAAACCTTTATAAAAACCTTCTATGAGTATATCACAAGGGGAGCGGTGGCCTAGTGGTTAAGGTGTCTGCCTCTCAACCCAGAGATCATGGGATCGAGCCCTACTCGGGTCATGACCATGTTTCTTCATACGACACCAGTACTGGTTGGTTCCAGGAAGCGGACTCGAAAGTGATTAATATAAGTTGCAAGAACTTGCTTCGCAATCGAGCTTAAACAAATATGTTTAAACCATCACTCTATGTGTACTTGTTATATAATCTGTAGCAAAAGAATAAATAAACACACTGTCACAGTATGATATTTATAAATGGTGTACGTGTGCATCAAATAATTTCGAGGATATCTAATAAATTTCTATGCATAAAATACCTTGTCATCATGAATATGGAGTTCCTTTGGCTCTGTTCTATCAACTTTAAGGACTCGATATGTAGTCCCGGTATTGTTGGAACCCACAATATAGAACCTCTGAAAAAAGAAAAACAATTACATGTGGATATTGTTTGGTTTTATTAACCTGTCAATTACATACTGATTACACGGTCGATGCACAGAGTATATTAATCATCGGTAGATTTTCGGTAAGTTCCGTGAGATGTACGCTGTACGATAGAATTTAATTTAATTTGTATCGATAAACTAAGTGCACTCAGCGTTATGGTGCAATAGGGTAAAGCACGAGTTTATAATCTAACTGCCACACGTGTTTTAAATTCGAGACCGCGTTGGTCCATGTGTTTTTTTATTAATACTTTCAACATTATTTTAATTTTGTTATGTCTATACTCATTTAAATAACATGTTTTAAGAATTCATGTTAAAAAATTAAAATGGATTAAAATCAATAAATGTATTTTCAATGCCGTAAAACACACTACAAGTCTGTTCCATTAGAATATACTGCAAAAATAAGAAAGAGTACTAGTGGCAACAGTAAGGATTGAACCACAGACATCTCAATTATCAGGCATTCTCTTAACAGACTGTGCTATGGTGACTTAACGAAAACCTTCACATTAAGCTGGCGTGACTTTCAATCCATGACTAATATACTCCACATTAATTCTCGTAAACTACACGGACCAAACCGAAGTGGGATCGAATATTTAAATGAGTCCTGTAAGGTATTCATAATTGACAGGTCAATAAAATCAGACTAGACCTACATTATATGTAACATATATATGTGATGGTAAGAAATAGACTATTCAGTAGACTAAATAACATCTACCTTGACTGTTGAATCAAAACATACAGTCAAACCTGTTTTAAACACCAACTCTGAATAAAAAAACACCCTTTAAATAAAGGCCACTTTCCAAAATCCATCAATTATTAAAAAGAACAAAGTTATGTCCAAATAATGCCTATATACTTGTTTATAAAGGCCATGTTTGACCCTTTTCACAGGTTTGACTGTAGGCCTATTTGCAAAAATGGCTTTTATCAATTTTAAGTTATCTTTAGAAAAAAGAGCATAGTTATCCTTAGTTCCAGGCATTTGGATCAATTTTGGATAGACTTTATTTTGTTCTGCAGGATTAATATTCAATGGTTATTTTACAATTATTAATAGGAAAAATTAGTCTAATGCATCAGGAACATAGCGGTATTATTTGATGATTCACAAACGAAACAACTGTTTAGTTTACACCTTAATGTTAGTCACAATAAGAATACCAGTACAAATTAAATTTTTATCGGGCAAAACTTGTATAAGCAAATGAGGAAAACTTCCGTAGTACGAATAATTTTAGGTACGAACTGATTCATAATTATAATCGATGAAAGAATGATGTGATCTAATAAAAGTATGACTAAACTTACCGCTTTTGTTTCATAAATATTTACTCTTTGAATGGAAGAAATCAGTGGAAACTCCATGGCAATATCTGTAATTTTGTTAAGGCAATATCTGTAATTTTGTTAATTTAAGGCCTATCTAATGTTTATTTTCTTGCAGCGACGAAGCGGACATTTAACTCCCCTAGACCACACATTTAATTCGTACTCAATTTATTCGGTATATTAAACAGAAATCTTGCATTCTTAAATTCAGAGGCAGTTCATAGTAAAGTGCTATGAATCGAATAAAAATTGCATACAAAAAAGAAAGCTATAAGAAAAAACATATTATATTTAACGATGACATATAATGGAAGGGAGATAGATCTAGATGAGAAGTTGTAACGATATTTGATCGGTTCGCATTTATATAATTTTATCTAGAATCCCTTTTGTATTGACTATATATCTAAACATTTCCTGATTAGATTTCTATAATGCATTTATTAGTATGATATATTGTATACATGTTCTTACTTTTACATAGAATAAAATTAATAATTTGACACCGAAAAATGCACGTAGTAAGCATATTTTGAAAATAAACACAGACGCTTGTGGTTTGGAGCTCAAAACGCCTTTAAAATCCAAATAAAATGCATATTTGTCAATCCCAGGACATGTACTGATCATATATATCAAAAAATCTTAATATATGCCGTTTTGAAAAAAAATCATATTTCAACAACTATAATATTATTATAGTTGTTGAAATATGATTTTTTTTCAAAACGGCATATATTAAGATTTTTTGATATATATGATCAGTACATGTCCTGGGATTGACAAATATGCATTTTATTTGGATTTTAAAGGCGTTTTGAGCTCCAAACCACAAGCGTCTGTGAGAATAAACCAATGGATGGTCGTGACTATAACGGAACTACTTAAGACGTCGTCTGCTTAATTTATCCAATTATCACGGTAACTTTTTTTATTTTAAGTTGAAAAATACTTAAATTACCTATATAATAAACATTTAATACATATGACTATGACATGACCGGGGCATTACTCTGTCATATTCTTTATTTATTCATCAACATATTTCCTCCTAAATGACATGATCCATTGGCTAACCAAGCAATTCTGGAGGAAACAATTCCAAATACATGTATTAGCCTACAATGTAGTTCCACACGACAATGCGCCGTATGGCGTGCTTCGATAGAGACAGGACGGCAAGACGACAGTGTGTCAACGCGCCGATTGGCGCGTTTCGCTAGCGACAAGACGAAGAGGTGATACAAATAATGGTTGTGTTGTCGCTATCGACAACGCAACGCACAAAGTGTACCAAATCTGCCACCACAGACATCTTTTAGTATACATGTATAAACCATATACTAACTGTGAATCATTATTGGATCCTGAATATTTATATAGAGGATATTTGTTTAGTTCAGTGTAAGATCGGAATATATTTCACCGAGTGAGCACCAAAAGGTATATTTCACGAGTGGCGCAACCACGAGTGAAATATGAACTTTTGGTGTTCACAAGGTGAAATATATATCGATCTTACACTAAACTAAACAAATTTTCTTTTTATTACATGCAAAGAAACGTTTTAAAAAGACATTAAACCTAATACTGAATGAAAAGCGCGCCAAATAATAATACAACGTGACGTCATTTACGACGTCACGTCATTAAGTTGGTACCCAGTACTGTGCACGCTGGTATTTCACTGTTCACAACGTAAGGGATTAATTCAAAACAGTGAAATTATCAAAGTGGTAATTTCACTGTTTCCAACAGTGAAATTACCAATTTTATATCACTGATATATTTCTATAAACCACCGAAAAGCATGTAATAAAAATGTATCATTTTCGCGTAAAAGTTTCTGGCCTAGTGGATAGTCTTTGTTACCAAATTAATTCAAATATATGGTGGCTGATTTGGTACACTTTGTGCGTTGCGTTGCCGATAGCGACAACACAGCCTATATCGTTATTTATTACATGCTTTTCGGTGGTTTATAGAAATATTTCAGTGATTTAAAACTGGTAATTTCACTGTTTGAAACAGTGAAATTACCACTTTGATAATATCACTGTTTTGAATTTAAGCCCCTTACGTTGTTTCAGTGAAAAACCAGCGTGCACAGTACTGGGTACCAACTTAATGACGTGACGTCGTAAATGACGTCACGTTGTATTATTATTTGGCGCGCTTTTCATTCAGTATTAGGTTTAATGTCTTTTTAAAACGTTTCTTTGCATATAATAAAAAGAAAATTTGTTTAGTTTAGTGTAAGATCGAAATATATTTCACCTTGTGAACATCAAAAGTTCATATTTCACTCGTGGCTGCGCCACTCGTGAAATATACCTTTGGTGCTCACTCTGTGAAATATATTTCGATCTTACACTGAACTAAACAAATATCCTCTATATCTTGTCGTCCTGTCGCTAGCGAAGCACGCAAAACGGCGCATTGTCGCTTGGCTTTTATATACAAACAGCCAATCAGACAACACGTCACACGACAACGAGCCGTTTGGTGTGCTTCGTTCGCGACAAGACGACAGTGCGACAACGCGCCTTTTGGCTAGCGACAGCACGACGCACTAAAGTGTTTTAAATCAGCCACCATACCTTTTAGGCCGATCAAGCAGTGAAAACACTCTATAAAGGGTTAAACTGTCAGCAACAGAAACAAATCCCTCCCGAGGCGTGCACGTCGCGGAGAATGCACAATGAGAAAGTCAAGGTCAAGTCGTCTTAAGTACCAGAGACGATTGGTGGACCTGTCGTGACCAACTCCAGAGGGTGGCGCTAACAAGAGCCGTTTTATGTTAACAGCCTGTTTGCTGCAATCACGGAACATGATGCTTTGCCAGTATTGTCTTTTCCTCCAACAAACGAAGAACAGGTTAAGGAAGATCGGCTTGAAAAAGACGTCACCGATGAGACTTCTAGAGTGGACCGGCATGGACGCTGCTCAAGATCTCGGACATATAGAATTTCCGGCGTCGAGCTAAAATAAAACTAAACACACACTAAACAGAAACAAAACTTCTGTAACAAGTATCTATAACATTTGAACGATGATGTGAAAAAAGTCCAGCCTTTCATTAGAAACCTGCAATTTGCTCCTATTCACCACGACTAAATCAAATTACAATAATAAGTGAGAAAGTGGAATATACCTGAAATCAATCAAACTATTAGTTAATAATACTATGTATTTTGATTTTATAATGGCATGAAAGCATGTGCTAAATGAACCAGGTCCGACTTTAGTTTAATGATAATTTATTACCCTCTGAATACAATTTAAGAAACATATTTTAACAAATGGCAAAAGAGTTGAACAACAAATTCTAGCAACATAAGCAGTTTTACTTTTTTATCCACGAGTAACATTTGTGGCGCCGTTATATGTCGCAACGCCGCTAAATGTCGCACCATTGTCGCTAAATGTCGCAAAGTCTACTGGCGATTAATGTCACAACAGTAACGTTAAATGTCGCACGATTTTCCCTTACCAGTAAATATCGCAACACCGTCATTAAATGTCGCAAGATGTTTATTAAGAAGAAATTAAGTAAGGTAGTAATATTAAATTACAATACACATTGAAAAATTGTTTGTTTATATTTAGTAACTTTAGGACATAAAGGAATGTCCCGATTAATATGCCGATCAACATGGAAACTGCTTTTTTAAGTGGATTTGTCTACAATGGGCACATTTTCAAAAAAATATTTCAAATATAAATGATAAATCAAATGATTTAATATGGCATTGATAAGATAAATAAATAATATTTTGTTCGAGAAGTACTTATTATCAACATCCACATGTAATTCTTTCATGGTCTGTTATCACACATGATAATTTTATACTTCATGTATCACCATGAATATTTATGATATTGCATACTTTCCGCCATAGCCTAATTCACTTTAAATGTCTTTTTTGTTTGCAATTAAAATGTATAAAAAATCCCAAAAACATTGATTTAGTATAGTATGCAACAACGCAACATGTTACGTGCTGGTGTGACGTTTTAATAATGTCTAAAACTAATAAAGACTTTGCATTTCCTAATACGAAATTTTAAAAACTTATTAGGAGAATTAGAATTCTTATTTGTAATTTGTATCAAAACCTAATAAGAAGTTACAAAGTTCAAGTCACCTTTTTATGTAATATCTAGGTTTTTGTGCTCCTATTCAAGATTGATTTAAACATATTTTATTGCATATATTGTAATCATACATATCATGGAGCTAAATGTAATATTTATCTGTGACATTATACATACAATTTAACAACCATACTAACATAATATATATCTGTGACATTATACATACAATTTAACAACCATACTGACATAATATATATCTGTGACATTATACATACAATTTAACAACCATACTAACATAATATATATCTGTGACATTATACATACAATTTAACAACCATACTAACATAATATATATCTGTGACATTATACATAAAATTTAACAACCATACTAACATAATATATATCTGTGACATTATACATACAATTTAACAACCATACTAACATAATATATATCTGTGACATTATACATACAATTTAACAACCATACTAACATAATATATATCTGTGACATTATACATACAATTTAACAACCATACTAACATAATATATATCTGTGACATTATACATACAATTTAACAACCATACTGACATAATATATATCTGTGACATTATACATACAATTTAACAACCATACTGACATAATATATATCTGTGACATTATACATACAATTTAACAACCATACTGACATAATATATATCTGTGACATTATACATACAATTTAACAACCATACTGACATAATATATATCTGTGACATTATACATACAATTTAACAACCATACTGACATAATATATATCTGTGACATTATACATACAATTTAACAACCATACTGACATAATATATATCTGTGACATTATACATACAATTTAACAACCATACTAACATAATATATATCTGTGACATTATATATACAATTTAACAACCATACTAACATAATATATATCTGTGACATTATACATACAATTTAACAACCATACTAACATAATATATATCTGTGACATTATACATACAATTTAACAACCATACTAACATAATATATATCTGTGACATTATACATACAATTTAACAACCATACTGACATAATATATATCTGTGACATTATACATACAATTTAACAACCATACTGACATAATATATATCTGTGACATTATACATACAATTTAACAACCATACTGACATAATATATATCTGTGACATTATACATACAATTTAACAACCATACTGACATAATATATATCTGTGACATTATACATACAATTTAACAACCATACTGACATAATATATATCTGTGACATTATACATACAATTTAACAACCATACTAACATAATATATATCTGTGACATTATACATACAATTTAACAACCATACTAACATAATATATATCTGTGACATTATACATACAATTTAACAACCATACTAACATAATATATATCTGTGACATTATACATACAATTTAACAACCATACTAACATAATATATATCTGTGACATTATACATACAATTTAACAACCATACTAACATAATATTCACACAATGGATTATGACCGGAAGTAACTAAGTGCTTATTAAAGTTAATCTCCATAATTGATAAATTACAATAAAACTAATACATGGCTGGTAGATGAGCAAGTAAAAAAACATATAACAAATGTGTACAACAACCGCTTTTATTGATTGTTTATAAAATATTTTTGCAAAAAATAATCACAAAACTAGGTTATGTGGTAAGGCACTTGCAAAATTAGTAATTGATAAAAATTTGAGTATAATATTCAAGATTAATTTTAAAGATAGAGTTATAATTACAATATCGCAATTTACATACAAATATGGATAATGCCCTTCTAAAAAGCAACATAGAAATTAGGAAATTGAATTGGCAGTATTGGATTGAAATAACAGATACAATAATGTGTTAAATGGCGGATATTCCCTTCCATAAATTTTCACGAACCGATATTTTTTTTTGTTATCTGCATGTTAGGTAATAGTTATAGTTCAGATTTTAAAAAATATGGAATTTATGAAAACTTAAACAGAATCAGTAAGACATTGATATGTGTTCTATGGCTTGGAAATTTGTTTTAAATATATATTTTCTCGAGTTTCATTAAGTAATCTTTGAAACGCATTTCATTTTGTAAATCTGTAAGTTCGGTATAAAATTCACAGATTGCCAGACGGGACGACACCAAGCAAAGCTAATAACCCTCGGCGTTTAATAATATATAGAAAGTGTACTTTATTTTTTGGATCCCCAGCTCCACTGCTAACTATACTAATGGACAACGGACCGATTACATTTAAGTATTTATGCTGTGTGTATAAGACAACAACCCGTTGTATATCTTTACATTACACGATTTTCTCGCATCATTATACACGAGAAAATCGTGCGTAGGCAGCAGACGTAAAATTTAAAAAAATCTGTTAAAATCTTATTTAGCCTCAGGAATAAATTCGATTATTTGTTTACATGTTTTAACTATTAATTAATTCAGAGCATTTTAAATGTTTGATATCACCTGCTGAAAGCCATGTTGAATGTAAACTATTTTGTCATAACATAGCCAAACGTACGCAAGTGACAACGTGAATGATATTTTGTGTGCTACAAAAAACTAAATCACTGTGATATTACTAATGGCTAAACAGCAGAAGAAAATTTTATGGGTTTATTGGGTATTGAACATTACGGTCACCTATTACATGTATTTGTTGCTTATAGCCCATCTATTTTGTACACAATTAACTGCCGTTTGTTGTTGTTGTCTAAGCTCGGTTTATTAAAAGGCGAAAATATTTTTGCATAATGACTTTAAAAGCCAGATCGGATCAAAATCCTAATTCCTTACAACATTATATGGTATCTGTATTCGTTCAATCCATTAAATAAATGGTTGCTATTAAACAAGTTGTTCAAAAATCCGAGGCAATTAATATGTGAGCCGCGTCACGACAAAACCAACATAGTGCGTTTGCGACCAGCATGGATCCAGACCAGCCTGCGCATCCGCGCAGTCTGATCAGGATCCATGCTGTTCGCTATCAGTTTCTCTACTTATAATAGGGTTTGTAAGCGAACAGCATGGATCCTGATCAGACTGCGTGGATGCGCAGGCTGGTCTGGATCCATGTTGGTCGCAAACCCATTATGTTGGTTTTGTCGTGACGCGGCTCATGTAAATAATGTCCAATGAGTAAGTTTTGTTTCGATTTGATAAATGCCAAAATAGCTGGACTTAGATATATATAACAAAACGGCGGCTTCCCTTGGTAGGATACAAACACACACCGACTGACAGTGATATATATTTTTATGCAGGCGTCCCATTGTCACGAAATTGACACCAGAGCCCCGAAATTGGTTGACAGTCTCGCGAAACAAGTACGATTCCTACAGAAGGTCACGCGATCGCATCCGAGCTACACACGATTCCTACCGAAGGTCACGCGATGGCATCCGATACACACACGAAGTCACCTCAAAGATGCAATTTTGTACCAGCTGGACACGCAAAGGTCACAGGATAGGTACACGGCGTCGTATTTTGATTACGATGCTTTCGTACGTTGTTACGAAAAAATATACCTTCACCTCCAGTTGGTATACAACCCACGGCCAACCGCGGCAAATTTCAGTTGCAGATAGTATTGGGCGCTAATTAAGCTACGTTTAAACTTTACTTTGGCTCTTCATATTACTATCAAAAATATTACTATTCACACAAAAAACTGTGATAAAAGTGACGACTTTGATTATGGTATAGTAAACTATCCATATTTAGATGGAGACATCTGACGGGGTATATATGTATCTCAGTAAATTAGATTCGCTAGAGCTTTTAGCAACGTGTAGGATTTTAACTACATGTAGTTTAATATTTTCATTACTAGCAAGCTACCCAAACAGGGCTACCGCTATTATAAATTACGTAAATATTTTACAAATTTTTACAATCGTAACTTTGATTTAATCTCAAAATTCAGTAGTGATTCAAAAATGATTTTAATGGAGATGTTATTTACAAACTTCGCAAGATCTTTGGTCATTGTAATTTTTCTGTAGACTTTACTAAAATTATTAAACGTTTTTACCAAAAGAGGTTTTGACCCAACTTTTCATGCTTAAGATATTGATGTTAGATTGTTTAAATTAATCATGTACAAAATATGCAATAAAATATTATTAAACTATTATTAAACTATTAAACCCTACTTTTTTTTAGATATACCGCATGCTTAGTGTTCAGATATACCGCATGCTTAGTGTTCAACACTTGAACAGTTGGTCCTTTCCTCTTTTGATTACATCTGACGGACCAAGTTGGATACTCTATGACTGAATTGCCTTAATGTTAGTCTTCTGCCTTGCTTCGTTGGGCCCTTGTAGGTGATTTTTTTTTGTTACTCTGTCTCCTTTAAAATGGGCCCTTGTAGGTGATTTTTTTGCTACTCTGTCTTCCTTTAAAATATTGAGTATTTTTGTTATGGTCATATAGCTATTCCTTTATATTTTTCTACATGCTCATTTCGGTGTTTTACTTATTTTACCTTTTGAAACCATAACAACTGTTATGAATTTACTTGGCGGGAATTCATTTTATTTACACCGTCTCGATTATAGGAACATGGTGGGCTAAGAGTGAGGTTAAGTCACCATTAACCGGTTTAAACTCCCCAGTAGTACTTATGCTGCTGACCGGTCTAAGGCGGCGCCCCTCTTTTTTCCTCAGATGCATGTCTTTGTTATTTCATACTGTTTTTGTGACACTTTTGCCGGTGTCCCTTGTTGTTTTCTTGTCTACGGTAAGTATTTTCCCTTTTGCTCCTAGTTTTATTTATTTAATCAATCAATTATTTATTTGTTTTCTTTGATTTCCTTGTCGTTTACCATTATTTCGTCTTATGTATCATTTAAGTGATAAGCCTATCCGTGCTCTACCTTGCGCCCTGTCCGTTTTTCTGGGGGTCCTCTTGTGTTACTTGGTTCTTGTTGCTGGGTCGTGTGGGGGTTGCGTTCATTGAACGCTGCCTTTCCTTGTTGATCTTGTTTATCATATTTGATAAAACTTTATCATGCCACCCAAAGTGGGCCTGTGGGCCTCATCATGTTTTCTAAGGTGTCTTAAAAGTAGCAATGCTGCTGCCTTCTTTTTCTCGGTTGACTCATCATCAAAGCATGTAATTCTGCAGGAAATAAACTGAAAATAATTGTAAATTAATTGCAAATAATGGAAGCTTTTGATGTCTCTGTAGAGATGTGCAAGAGTGACAGATGAGGAAGATGGTCTAGCCGTTTATATGTCCACCATGATAAACATGCTACGCTTGAGCCATTAAAGATTGCCTTCATTGTCCTCATCGTGGTCCCATCTTGATGACATCGTACCATAATACGATGGTGACACGACGGTATTGCGGGGGCTTCACGTAGTCGTGTACGCTTTTAAAGACTATCGGGAATCTTCGTGTTTACTTCGTATTGTCTTCTTGAGGCTAAAAATGCCAGGTTGCACCGATGATCACACGAAGAAAAGACGAAGACTACACGATTTGATAAGATGGCTTCACGACGGCTTTACGAAAGGCAAAATTGACATACGAATTCAACACGAAAATGAACCTTCGCAATGTCTTCGGGCAATTTTTTGGCATGCCAAACATTTTGGAACCGCTCACGAAGTTGCTGCCGGAGCTTGTAATATTCAGCCGGGGATCATACGATGGCAAAAGATGCCCTCACGAATGGCACGATGTGATTACGATCAGATCCGAATTTGAACATTTCCTTATTCGTGTGTGCATCTGATGCCAAATTTGGGACGGTGTGACGCCTGCATAAACGTTTTTGTAAACGGTGCGTTGAAGTATGTATGCATATTACTACTACATGTATTTAGCTCGAGTTTTCAGATTGTCGGAGAGAAAATCTCGTGAAGCTGTCTATCCATACTTATAACCCCAGTCGTTTTCTAAAAACAATAATTCACTTTTGATTTTTATTATTGGTGGGGGAGAAGGTGGGGTCGCAGATAGGGCGACCGCATTTCCACTGTAAGCTAACGGAAAAAACTACATGTATCATCCTAGTCCTAATTATAAGACCTATACGTAACCTATTTCATATTTAGCATTCATTAATCTGATATTTTACATTTTTCATTTTCGATGTTAGTTAGGTCTTAACAGATCTTGACTAACATAAAACTATAACAAGCCTGTAACGTCTAATATATTGGACTGATATCACCCATTCGTAGATTGTTACAGAAGAGTGTTAAGTCGCCTTGCACGACGTAATATAATCACGTGGAGGAATAAAATATTTTGTTGACTATTTATAAATAAACATACATTGGTATATAATCATATAGATAATGCCATTTAATGCACATTTCGCCTCAGCAACGAATGAATTCTTAAAAGCTTTTCTTTCTTAGCCAGTATTTTTGTATGGAAGTCAAACGACTGCTTTGTTTACATTTTGCTACTTTAATGACAAATAATTCAACATTCAGCGCTAGTTTCGTCAGTCGGGTAATAAGCATCGAACATGCTCTATCAAAGCCGTTATTTAAACATTTTAGACACATGTCTACCCTTCTACATAAGGAAATAAATATTCGTTTCTGAGGCATACTGTGCCTTTAAGAAAAAATAATTTTACAAAGAAAGATGCTTAAGTTTTTAGTCCCCTACCGATTTACCGGAGGGGACTTTAGGTTTACCCTCCGTCCGTCTGTCCGTCTGTCCGTCCGTCAGTCCGTCTGTCCGTCCGTCAGTCCGTCCGTCCACAAAACTGGATCCCGCGATAACGCAAAAAGTACTGAAAATATTTTAATGAAACTTGATATATGGATAGATGGCAGTATGGAGATTATGCACGTCTTTTTCTTTTCTTCCTATGTTGAAAATTCTGGTTGCTATGGCAACAAATAGACTGAAAATATGGCAAATTTTACACATAACCTGGATCCCGCGATAACGCAAAAAGTACTGAAAATATTTTTATGAAACTTGATATATGGATAGATGGCAGTATGGAGATTATGCACGTCTTTTTCTTTTCTTCCTATGTTGAAAATTCTGGTTGCTATGGCAACAAATAGATTGAAAATATGGCAAATTTTACACATAACCTGGATCCAGTGATAACACAAAAAGTACTGAAAATATGTTTATGAAACTCGACATATGGGTAGATGGCAGTATGGAAATTATGCACATCCTTTTCTTATCTTCCTATGTTGAAAATTCTGGTTGCTATGGCAACAAATAGACTGAATTTCAAGATTTCTGATTCTAGTTTTTAAGTTTTTTCACTATAAGTTCTTTATTTCTTAAGGTATTTTCTTCAAACTTTAGATATAAGTTGCTTGTCATCAACCACATCATATGTGACAAGGTTCACAACTCTAGCACAAAATTTATCAGAATTACCTCCCTTGAACTTAAAATTTTCATGAAAAAAACATTGTTTTTTTTAATAACTTCTTTTTCTGAATGTATCTACTTCAAACTTCATATAAATGTTTCTTATTATCACTCAACATTTGTGAGTGTTCAATACTCTAGCAAGACTATTTCCAGAATTATGCCCCTTTTGAACTTAGACTTTTTTTTGAGAAATTGGTAATTTTTACTCCAACTTCTTCAATCATGATAGGATTTTAAAAATGTTATATTTTGATAACAGGGATGTTTAAAAAATAACTTTAGAGTGTCCTTCAGTCCGTCTGTCTGTACATAAAAACTGTTTCCTGTGATCACTTTTAAAGAACTTTTTCAACAAATTTACTTAAAATAGGAACCTAAGTGAATGGCCAATGGCCCTTCAGAATGTTGCTTGGGCTCTTACCGGTAGGGGACTTATGGATTGCTTGCAATACTATGATAATTGCTTGTTTTATATATAATCATATATATAAATGTGACAATTCGGCCGTTTTGTCCGGGAATCATGGAATTGTGCCGTTTGCACGGAAATAACGGAATTTTGCTTTACGTATTTAAATAGAATGTGCCTCTTTTGTGTGTATTTTGTGAAAAGTATTTCGTATAGGATAGATCATGAGTACCAGTTGGATGTGAGATTTATCAACGGGCGAAGCGAGTTGATAAATCTCACATCCAACTGGTACGAGCGATCTATCTGACTTAGACCACAGGTAGTTTTCTATGTTTAAGGTGAAGATTAAACATGCGTTAACGTTCTTTTCACCGACAATTACATAGGGATATCCAAATATTTCTTATTCAATCTATATGGCCTTATTGTAGGCAAATAATGCACGAAAAAATGACAAAATTCATGTTCTTTCATAAGTTACTGAATACACAATCTATTGAATGATAAAAAGATTTCACATTCTATCGCAAAGGTGCAGTCAGAAGAAAATTGGGAAGAATTTAACATTGAATGTGATAACAATATAATTTCGCAACTTGAGAGATTGTTGTTATTCCTGTTGATTCCTCATTTAAATGATTTAACGACATAACACCGTACACAGCGCTTTGAAGCGAAATATACTCTTAGACAGAAATCATGGGCGATGGCTCGTTGGAGAAACAGGCAGGTAACTTTCATTAAACATTTTCCTTAATGCTTAAACAACCCTAGGGTTCAGGATATTTATTGGTTGTCCGGCTGAAGTTGAAAATATTTTTCTTGACGTATAGATTCGTTTATTTATTGTATGCTTTATATACATCCTGCATTGACTTTTTTTACTTCATTCATGAACTGAAAGAATATTACAAACGTCCCTCTGAAGCCTTAAAGCATAGAATTTTCTTAGCGTTGCAACCGCAGCCCAGTCACCGTTCGGAAACTCCACCCCCTTGCCCACCAGTGGAATCCCTCTTCCGAAACCAGTAAAATTTAATGAATGTATATCTACAGTATCTGCTATTAAAAGTGAGCCGGACATAATTCAGGATGCGATTATTGATATCAGTGCCTGAAAATATTATCACAAAAGCCGTCGTAAAATTTAGATACATATATAGATTTAAATAGATAGATAAACGCATTTCACTTCATTATTGCTAGTTTTTTTTTCTTATTTACAAATACAGTAACTATTCTTGTAAAATGATGAAATGTCGAAATAAATTGGTCAAAGGACTATTGCTATCTGTTTGCTTTTTCAAGAAGAGGAATTACACTATTTACTTTACAATACATAGAAATTTACCCCGCATAAAGCGTGCACATAATGGGTTTTTCCTTTCACTTGAATACAAACATGATAGTTATATCAAACACTTTACTGTGATGTGTGGGATATATCAAACACTTTTAAACCTCTCTGATTGGCCGAGAGGAAACAGCTGTGGTCTAATCTGTGTATATAATATGGTAATGCACGGATTTAACAATTCCTTCCGACTTCCCTTCGCGGCGTGCACGTCGCTCGGAAGGCATAGGTCACGCCAGATGGGTGACCTAGTTAGGTCACTTAGCTGGTGTGACCTAACCAACGGCGAGGGGTGTGGCACTAAAGAGAGCTGCTGCTCCCGGAAGAGGTGCCTTTCCTCTATTGTCAACCATTGTTCAAGAAGCGAGGAATTGGGTCCTAGAGAAGGTCTACGACGAACGACAGCATGAATAGACCTCCGTCGCGGCTCTACGACATCGACGACGTTGCAGGCGAATAAGTCCTCCGTTGCAGGCTCTACGACCAGCAATCGTAATAGAGGCCGACTAGTCTGGGACATATGGGAAACCGGCGCCCAGTATAAATAAAACCTAAAACAACAAAAACAAAAATTTAATAATTCCATAAAACACGCACACTACAGTACTGTCCTAGGATGATAATTTGGTCTTAACGGGACATGGAAAAGTCCATTAAAAGGGTAAGTCTGCATATTATCCGAGACTGATAGTGTCAACAATTATATATAGTTTAATTCTAAGAAGAATGTGTATCATCGTGATAGCTCAGGTACGGAATGCCGTTAGGGCCATCGCCTATGAATGTGTTGATCTGAAACGCGATAGTCGATAGTACGATGGTGAAAACGCGAAATCACGAAACTACGATGGTGAAAACGCGAAAGTACGATGATGAAAACGCGATAGTACGATGATGAAAACGCGACAGTACGATATACTACGATGATGAAAACGCGATAAACTTTCGTGTTTTCACCATCGTACTGTCGCGTTTTCACCATCGTAGTTTCGTGATTTCGCGTTTTCATCATCGTACTGTCGAGTATCGCGTTTCAGATCAAACCATTCATAGGCGATGGCCCTAACGGCATTCCGGAATGCCGTTAGGGCCATCGCCTATCAATGTGTTAATCTGAAACGCGAAAGTCGATAGTACAATGGTGAAAACAAGAAATCACGAAACTACGATGGTGAAAACACGATAGTACGATGATGAAAACGCGATAGTACGATGATGAAAACGCGATAGTACGATGATGAAAACACGACAGTACGATGGTGAAAACGCGATAGTACGATTATGAAAACACGACAGTACGATGATGAAAACGCGATAGTAAGGTTGGTGAAAACGCGATAGTACGATGATGAAAACACGACAGTACGATGATGAAAACTCGAAATCACGAAATTACGATGGTGAAAACGCGACAGTACGATGGTGAAAACTACGGAATGCCGTTAGGGCCATCGCCTATGAATGTGTTGATCTAAAACGCGATAGTCGATAGTACGATGGTGAAAACGCGAAATCACGAAACTACGATGGTGAAAACGCGAAAGCACGATGATGAAAACGCGATAGTACGATGATGAAAACGCGACAGTACGATACTACGATGATGAAAACGCGATAAACTATCGTGTTTTCACCATCGTACTGTCGCGTTTTCACCATCGTAGTTTCGTGATTTCGCGTTTTCATCATCGTACTGTCGAGTATCGCGTTTCAGATCAAACCATTCATAGGCGATGGCCCTAACGGCATTCCGGAATGCCGTTAGGGCCATCGCCTATGAATGTGTTAATCTGAAACGCGATAGTCGATTAGTACGATGGTGAAAAACACGAAATCACGAAACTACGATGGTGAAAACACGATAGTACGATGATGAAACGCGATAGTGCGATGATGAAAACGCGACAGTACGATGATGAAAACACGACAGTACGATGGTGAAAACGCGATAGTACGATGATGAAAACACGACAGTACGATGATGAAAACGCGATAGTACGATGGTGAAAACGCGATAGTACGATGATGAAAACACGACAGTACGATGATGAAAACGCGAAATCACGAAACTACGATGGTGAAAACGCGACAGTACGATGGTGAAAACACGAAATTTTATCGCATTTTCATCATCGTAGTATCGTACTGTCGCGTTTTCATCATCGTACTATCGCGTTTTCATCATCGTAATTTCGCGTTTTCACCATCGTAGTTTCGTGATTTCGCGTTTTCACCATCGTAATATCGACTATCGCGTTTCAGATCAACACATTCATAGGCGATGGCCCTAACGGCATTCCGTAGAAAACACGATAGTTTATCGCGTTTTCATCATCGTAGTATCGTACTGTCGCGTTTTCATCATCGTACTTTCGCGTTTTCATCATCGTACTTTCGCATTTTCACCATCGTAGTTTCGTGATTTCGCGTTTTCACCATCGTACTATCGACTATTGCGTTTCAGATCAACACATTCATAGGCAATGGCCCTAACGGCATTCCGTACTCAGGTGGTAAATCAACGTCACTGTAACTTTTAATGATTTGAACTCATAGGTTCGAAACCTACGCTCTGACATGCGATAATGAGGTTGTTGTTATTGTGCTTCTCCCTATTTTATTTACTTTGTCTTTTGTTTGAATTTATTTTGTTTTTTAATTTCTATTTCATTTCCTTCCTTCTTTGTTACTTTTTATTTCATTTTAAAAATCGAATTATTTTAACACACTGCGATTACGAAATAATAATTTAAATATACATGGATCAATATAAACACACTTTTTTTCATTATACTATTTTTACATTTGTATGCCCCCGCCATGTAATGGCCGGGGCATATAGTGTTACCCTGTTCCGTCATTCCGTCCTTCCGTCATTCCGTGATTCTATCATTACGTCATCATCAGTTTCCGTTCATTATTTTAGTAACGGTTGCACACATTCCACTCAAATTTGACATATGGATATGTCATGAGAAAATACAGGTCAAATTCGAATTTGGTCATGGTTTGATGATTTTTGGCAGAGTTATGCCCCTTTTACTTTGAAAATAATATGAAATTTTCAGTTTCCGTTCATTATCTCCCCAACGGTACAACACATTCAACTCAAACTTAACAGATAGATACGTCAAAGGAATGCGTAGGTCAAGTTTAAATTTGGTCATGGTTCAATGATTTTTGGCATAGTTATGCCCCTTTCACTTTGAAAATAATATGAAATTTTCAGTTTCTGTTTATTATCTCCCCAACGGTACAACACATTCAACTCAAATTTGACATATGGATATGTTTTTGGAATGCCCAGGCCAAGTTGGAATTTGGTCATGGTTTAATGATTTCAAATCTTAGGAATAAGCAGTTTAAGTTTGAATTTGGTTGTGGTTCAATGATTTTGGACAAACTTATCTTTCCTGAATGTTGGAAAAATTTCGAACTTTCAGTTTCAGCACTCATACTTTTGTCTACAAATATGCAATTTGCTATTTTGAAAAGGTTAAGACTGAATAATTTCAGTGCCCCGACATTCATAAAATATTAAAAAGGAAGAGCTTGAATCAGACATTGCAAGTAGTAAGCTTACACCATAAAGTAACTAAACTACTAGGTACTACATAACTAAATCTAAATACTGAAGGCAATTATAACCTGTGAGCAAATATATAATACCCGGGCAAAATACCTTAAACTCAAGCATGTTCCACAAAAATACCGTATGCCGCGAATCACGAAAAATATATATACCAAAGTGCGCATGCGTGAGGTGGTTTTTCCGGGAAGTTTGTAAAAACGGAGGCCCGGCATGTAAATTATGTCGAAATGAAATATAAGAAATTAGTTGTTATAATGAGATGATGAAATGGAATGATATAGGAATGATATGGGATAATGGATTGTATATCGGACTGTAAAGAAACAAAGATAACAGACAAATACAAGAGAGATATATATATACAAATACAAGGACAAGATGATACATAAAAACGATATTAAAAAACACGAATATCGACCACATGACAATTGTGTATGAAAATGGTTTGTGTTAACATTGAAAAGTTTTAAGGGCTTTGAACTTAAAATGAAAAAAATAATTTGTGCAAACAAATTTGGAACTAAATATTATAACATCTGACATTTTGGCTGCATGCGGGGGCATCCGTGGCATGATGACACATTTCTAGTCTTGACGTTTGACATTATCCGTAAACTTTTGACACAAGTGCACGCCAACCTGTGCACAAAAATATTCTATCCCACACATTCGAAACTATTTTGAAATAAGAAAAAGATATTTAAAAACTCTCGGATGTCATTATACCTATGATTCGAACATGTAAATGCATAAATGCAACACAGACAAGGACGCTCTGCCTACTGCGCTATCAAAACACATGGAAATACCTCTTTTAACTTTGTGTTTTATTCATAAGGTTTCAATCTGCCTTACCTATTTTTCGCATTGTTATTAATCTTTGTTATGTAAACAAAGGCTCAAGTTATCATCCTGGGACAGTATATATGACTTTTGTGTTGAATTTTCATGAAATATAAATAAATAAATCCCCTAACAAGTCCAACAATTGTAATATGATTAAAAAGAATTTTTGACAAAAATAAATTGGAAATGCGAATTAATTTAAGGTGAAGTAAAAATTGAAACAAATTATTTTAGTCATTTAAGGGATAATCAAGCTGAGGGTTAAATCATTTTTGTTTTTTTAAGAAGTGGTGCGCACTTAACAATCTGTAACAATCTGGCATGCTCTATTAACAGTTTATCGGAGCATTTTTGGTAAAAAGGTTACTACATATATTTGTAGATCTGAGCATGGTCAAGGAATTGGATGTCAGTAAAATTTACCTGAAATTAAAGAGGTAAGTTGATATTATAATATGTTATTCTTGAGTAAAATCATGTCTGTGATACAGTTTATTGCGTCTTAAAAACTTGACAAGTTGATTTCATTTACACAATGCATAAATCCAGATTGATAAATCAAAATAAATATGTAGTTTCAAGTTATTAAAAAGATCTTTATTAAGGATTGAAAGAAATATGTAAACTATTCTGTGTCTACCAGTTGTGACACATCAATATTTATTTTAATAATTTTTTTATATCCCTTTTCTCTTGACTCCATGCTTCTTAGCTTTAAAGTATTATTGGTTGGCCGTTTTTAACTTTTTAAAGGCCAAACATGAAACTTACGCTGTTGTGACGATTATTGTATTATTCTCAGAAAATGGCATTTAAAAATTTAAAAATAGTTCACTTTTTTATTTTTAAAAGTTTTGAATATTTAGTTTCAAAAAAGTACTCATTGGCCAAATACCTTTTGTTATTTATGGAATGACACCTTTTATACTATATTTGAGTAAACTAATGTATACTTTTATTCAATTATTATTGAGTAAAGCTAGATTAAATTTAAGTTGAAATAATTTGAAAATTTACATGCTACCTTCTTCAAAGTTTTATCCAAAAGAGACTGCTACCCGCCACTCAGCTTCTTATATCTTATGCAATTGGTATTATCGAAAAGCTAATTATGAAATTTTATTATCCAAACAGAGCTTAACAGGGATTCACATATGATACTGCTTGCTAATTTGAGCATTATAGAATATCCACACATACAATAGCAAGAATCAAACTACGCAGGTAAATTTATATGATCAGTGTATTAAATAAATAATAGTTGGTCATTTTCATTGTTAATAATTTCTGTAATCCCGATTGCAAAATGGGATAATATTACATAAATGTACTTTAATATACATCTAAGTTGTTGACACGATAAGTTAATACTTATGTTTGCACCATATTTATGATTGGGTGTAGTGTCCGGATAAAAGAATGAATAATTTTGTCGACGTACTTTTTGAAAACATTTTTCTTTTTCTTTTTAATGAACTGCTTACCTTTTTTAGAAATTAATGTAGAATAAATAAGAAATATATTAAACATCATTTGCAAAACTTTTTAAAGGAGAGTGGTGGTCTTCTGGTTAAGGTGTCTGCCCCTCAACCCAAGAATCATGGATCCGAGCCCGACTCGGGTCACGATCATGATTCCTCATATGACACCAGTATTGGTTAGCTCCAGGACGCGGACTCGAAAGAGATTAATATAAGGTGCAAGAACTTGTTTCGCAATCGAGCTAAAATAATTTATAGTTAAACTAAAAACTTTATTTAATGAAATAAATATTTTTTCTCAGTAAATACTTGTATTTTACTATGAATGGTATGAATCTGTTTTTATTTTCACAGGACTGATTCTCAATGGCGGACAAGAAACATTATCGATGTTAAAGATTTAATTCCGGAAATACGTGTGTATGGAATCTAAAGTGACATTTACCATGGAAACTGTCTGGCCACTGGATGGGGGAGAAGTGTAGCAATTTTGTGTGGACTCGCCCAGTCCGTAAAATATTGAAGTAAAACAGGGTGTTTGTGATTTGACAAGCTATAAAACTACACTTCTTTCAATGCTGCCTAGTTCTAGTAACTAGCATGTCCCAAGCCATGATAAAAGCAGAGGGGGAGAAATGAAGTTCATAGTTAATGTAATTTTTCTCATAACATATCAAATATAAATGCAATTGTCTTCAAACACACCATATTACTACAGTCATTGATAGCTGTATACAAAAATTTAATAAGAAACCTGCAGGACCCGGTTTTTTCCAAACATTACAATCGCAACTTTCTTACCATAAAGACAATCAGGGATGGTACAGGTGTCATCAGCCTGGCACCTGATCTTCCCTGCTGATGAAAGTGAAAAATACTTGCAAGGCGTACAACTTAATCCTGCCTCATCACCGTGACTTGCGCTACCATAAAATGGTTCCAGTTGAACATGGCTGCCAACATTTAGTGTCCCACAGTCTTGAATTACAACAAAATATATATGTATCGAATAAAATGATTGAAAGTTTCCCATTAGTTTAAGTGTATTTTTATAACTGGAAAGTCAGAGAAGAGAAGAATTCTTTGAGACAAGGATATATTCATCCTCAAATTTCTTCTCAATACTCCTTTTATCATCTAATTATTGAAAGATTTTTAAAAAAAAATTTTGTTAATAAATCCGCTGCAATTTATTTCTTGTTATTTATCAATTAAATATTGTTGTTTGATTTGGGTTTTCCGTCACTTCCGACACAGTATATAATAGGTCATATGGCGACGTTCCTGCCTTTACTATGGCAGGAAAGACCTCGGGTAATCTTCCGTGCATTATTTCAGGCACGAACGGGCACTGAGTAGAACCACCGACGTTCCGAAAGCTAGCTTAAGTGCCATACAAATGTAATATAAATTATAAGATTTTAAATTATAATAAATGTAAAACTAGTGGGAAGTCTGTACAGTTGACCCATGGGAACACGTTCCAAGGATTTGGATGAACGTATGTTTTTAAGAACATCAGTGCATAGTAGCGTCTCAATATATGATCATAATTGCTATACTAGCACTGATTTTTGATTCCAGTGGCAAATAATGAAATATATTAGATGATATACTTTTATTCCTCAAGCTAAAGTATATCTCACATTTTTGAGAAGGTCGGTAAATAAACTTACTATTAATAAAATGGTCAAATGTATACACGCCGATATCAATTGGCCATCAAGTGATATTGACGTAAAACTCGTTACAAGCCAAACATGTGAAATTCCGTCGGAGAAATGTCACGGCGGAGCATCCTGTAGTCATTGCAGATAATTACACGCAAGCAATTTTTCTACGAATTTTCAAGGTTAATATTCGAGCATGTGTAGGACACATTTTATCTTGATATTCTTTTTTTTAACTACTACGAATCAAAGAAAATCTTCACCGTTCACTGTAGCAAATATTGTCTATCATTTCATGTTTTATTTTGTAATGTCGGTAGAAATGGACTTTTTCCAAAATTTTATAATTCTCATAATTATGTCTTTGTATTATTTGACAACGTTTGTTTTAAACTAAGACGTTTAGATATTAAAAAAACGAATATCAAGTTCGGAAGGTCACTTAAAACAAACGTTGTCAAATAATACAAAGACATAATTATGAGAATTATAAAATTTTGGAAAAAGTCCATTTCTACCGACATTACAAAATAAAACATGAAATGATAGACAATATTTGCTACAGTGAACGGTGAAGATTTTCTTTGATTCGTAGTAGTTATCATTTGACGTTTGCTGTGACGTTGACGTTGAAGTGACCTTCCGATCTTTTAAAGTTTGACAAGTCGGTAAGAGTAATGTTCCATTTGTAGAGAATAAAATATACCGTGATATTTCACTGCATTGATTTTCATATTACTTTGAATATAGAGAGATAATGAGCAATCTTAATTCGGAAATCAATTCCGGACATTAAAATTTCAAGTTGGAAATGTGGATCATGTGATTTAAATATGTATATATCTACATTGCTTTGAAAATAAAAAGAAGAAATCTTGAGTATTAAAATGTTATTATCACAGATATGAGATGAACTGAACTATTGCTGGCGGAAATGACACCAAAACTGCAAAAAAAAATAAAAATAAGAAAAATAATTGAACGAAAAATTAATTAAGAAAGTCACTGCTTTATTGTTAATCTTGTTCCTTGTTAGCATGATCAAGTTTAAACGCTCATTTTGAAGAAAGGAAACAA